>NW_027479096.1:0-228994 GCF_051014685.1 Ptiloglossa arizonensis
CTCCAAACTGCGATATCTCGCGAACGGATTGAACAATCCGCAAAATTTCTGTTGCATCTGAAAGTAGAAACTCGCCCGATTACAACGGTATGCGTACTTTTACCCTAGGCCGTTCTAGTTAATCGTTTCGAGCATCAGAACTGCGAAAATTTTGAGTTTCTCAAGCGTTTCTTACTTCCAAACTGCCATATCTCGCGAACGGATTGACCAATCCGCAAAATTTCTGATGCATCTGAAAGTAGAAACTCGCCCGATTACAACGGTATGCGTACTTTTCCCCTCGGCCGTTCTGGTTATTCGTTTCGAGCATCAGAACTGCGAAAATGTTGAGTTTCTCAAGCGTTTCTTACCTACAAACTGCCATATCTCGCGAACGGATTGACCAATCCGCAAAATTTCTGTTGCATCTGAAAGTAGAAATTCGCCCGATTACAACGGTATGCGTACTTCTCACCTAGACCGTTCTAGTTATGCTTGTCGAGCATCAGAACTGCGAAAATTTTGAGTTTCTCAAGCGTTTCTTTCCTCCAAACTGCCATATCTCGCGAACGGATTGACCAATCCGCAAAATTTCTGTTGCATCTGAAAGTAGAAACTCGCCCGATTACAACGGTATGCGTACTTTTCCCTTCGGCCGTTGTAGTTATTCGTTTCGAGCATGAGAACTGCGAAAATTTTGTGTTTCTCAAGTGTTTCATACTTCCAAACTGCCATATCTCGCGAACGGATTGACCAATCCGCAAAATTTCTGTTGCATCTGAAAGTAGAAACTCGCCCGATTACAACGGTATGCGTACTTTTCCCCTAGGCCGTACTGGTTATTCGTTTCGAGCATCAGAACTGTGAAAATTTTGAGTTTCTCAACCGTTTCATACCTCCAAACTGCCATATCTCGCGAACGGATTGACCAATCCGCAAAATTTCTGTTGCATCTGAAAGTAGAAAGTCGCCCGATTACAACGGTATGCGTACTTTTCCCCTAGACCGCTCTAGTTATGCTTGTCGAGCATCAGAACTGCGAAAATTTTGAGTTTCTCAAGCGTTTCTTACCTCCAAACTGCCATATCTCGCGAACGGATTGACCAATCCGCAAAATTTCTGTTGCATCTGAAAGTAGAAACTCGCCCGATTACAACGGTATGCGTACTTTTCCCTTCGGCCGTTGTAGTTATTCGTTTCGAGCATGAGAACTGCGAAAATTTTGTGTTTCTCAAGTGTTTCATACTTCCAAACTGCCATATCTCGCGAACGGATTGACCAATCCGCAAAATTTCTGTTGCATCTGAAAGTAGAAACTCGCCCGATTACAACGGTATGCGTACTTTTCCCCTAGGCCGTACTGGTTATTCGTTTCGAGCATCAGAACTGTGAAAATTTTGAGTTTCTCAACCGTTTCATACCTCCAAACTGCCATATCTCGCGAACGGATTGACCAATCCGTAAAATTTCTGTTGCATCTGAAAGTAGAAAGTCGCCCGATTACAACGGTATGCGTACTTTTCCCCTAGACCGCTCTAGTTATGCTTGTCGAGCATCAGAACTGCGAAAATTTTGAGTTTCTCAAGCGTTTCTTACCTCCAAACTGCCATATCTCGCGAACGGATTGACTAATCCGCAAAATTTCTGTTGCATCTGAAAGTAGAAACTCGCCCGATTAAAACGGTATGCGTACTTTTCCCCTAGGCCGTTCTAGTTATTCGTTTCGAGCATCAGAACTGCGAAAATTTTGAGTTTCTCAAGCGTTTCTTACCTCCAAACTGCTATATCTCGCGAACGGATTGACCAATCCGCAAAATTTCTGTTGCATCTGAAAGTAGAAACTCGCCCGATTACAACGGTATGCGTACTTTTCCCCTAGGCCGTTCTAGTTATTCGTTTCGAGCATCAGAACTGCGAAAATTTTGAGTTTCTCAAGCGTTTCTTACTTCCAAACCGCCATATCTCGCGAACGGATTGACCAATCCGCAAAATTTCTGTTGCATCTGAAAGTAGAAACTCGCCCGATTACAACGGTATGCGTACTTTTCCCCTAGGCCGTTCTAGTTAATCGTTTCGAGCATCAGAACTGCGAAAATTTTGAGTTTCTCAAGCGTTTCTTACTTCCAAACTGCCATATCTCGCGAACGGATTGACCAATCCGCAAAATTTCTGATGCATCTGAAAGTAGAAACTCGCCCGATTACAACGGTATGCCTACTTTTCCCTTCGGCCGTTCTGGTTATTCGTTTCGAGCATCAGAACTGCGAAAATGTTGAGTTTCTCAAGCGTTTCTTACCTCCAAACTGCCATATCTCGCGAACGGATTGACCAATCCGCAAAATTTTAGTTGCATCTGAAAGTAGAAAGTCGCCCGATTACAACGGTTTGCGTACTTTTCCCCTAGACCGTTCTAGTTATGCTTGTCGAGCATCAGAACTGCGAAAATTTTGAGTTTCTCAAGCGTTTCTTACCTCCAAACTGCCATATCTCGCGAACGGATTGAACAATCCGCAAAATTTCTGTTGCATCTGAAAGTAGAAACTCGCCCGATTACAACGGTATGCGTACTTTTACCCTAGGCCGTTCTAGTTAATCGTTTCGAGCATCAGAACTGCGAAAATTTTGAGTTTCTCAAGCGTTTCTTACTTCCAAACTGCCATATCTCGCGAACGGATTGACCAATCCGCAAAATTTCTGTTGCATCTGAAAGTAGAAATTCGCCCGATTACAACGGTATGCGTACTTTTCCCCTAGGCCGTTCTAGTTATTCGTTTCGAGCATCAGAACTGCGAAAATTTTGAGTTTCTCAAGCGTTTCTTACTTCCAAACCGCCATATCTCGCGAACGGATTGACCAATCCGCAAAATTTCTGTTGCATCTGAAAGTAGAAACTCGCCCGATTACAACGGTATGCGTACTTTTCCCCTAGGCCGTTCTAGTTAATCGTTTCGAGCATCAGAACTGCGAAAATTTTGAGTTTCTCAAGCGTTTCTTACTTCCAAACTGCCATATCTCGCGAACGGATTGACCAATCCGCAAAATTTCTGATGCATCTGAAAGTAGAAACTCGCCCGATTACAACGGTATGCCTACTTTTCCCTTCGGCCGTTCTGGTTATTCGTTTCGAGCATCAGAACTGCGAAAATGTTGAGTTTCTCAAGCGTTTCTTACCTCCAAACTGCCATATCTCGCGAACGGATTGACCAATCCGCAAAATTTTAGTTGCATCTGAAAGTAGAAAGTCGCCCGATTACAACGGTTTGCGTACTTTTCCCCTAGACCGTTCTAGTTATGCTTGTCGAGCATCAGAACTGCGAAAATTTTGAGTTTCTCAAGCGTTTCTTACCTCCAAACTGCCATATCTCGCGAACGGATTGAACAATCCGCAAAATTTCTGTTGCATCTGAAAGTAGAAACTCGCCCGATTACAACGGTATGCGTACTTTTACCCTAGGCCGTTCTAGTTAATCGTTTCGAGCATCAGAACTGCGAAAATTTTGAGTTTCTCAAGCGTTTCTTACTTCCAAACTGCCATATCTCGCGAACGGATTGACCAATCCGCAAAATTTCTGTTGCATCTGAAAGTAGAAATTCGCCCGATTACAACGGTATGCGTACTTCTCACCTAGACCGTTCTAGTTATGCTTGTCGAGCATCAGAACTGCGAAAATTTTGAGTTTCTCAAGCGTTTCTTTCCTCCAAACTGCCATATCTCGCGAACGGATTGACCAATCCGCAAAATTTCTGTTGCATCTGAAAGTAGAAACTCGCCCGATTACAACGGTATGCGTACTTTTCCCTTCGGCCGTTGTAGTTATTCGTTTCGAGCATGAGAACTGCGAAAATTTTGTGTTTCTCAAGTGTTTCATACTTCCAAACTGCCATATCTCGCGAACGGATTGACCAATCCGCAAAATTTCTGTTGCATCTGAAAGTAGAAACTCGCCCGATTACAACGGTATGCGTACTTTTCCCCTAGGCCGTACTGGTTATTCGTTTCGAGCATCAGAACTGTGAAAATTTTGAGTTTCTCAACCGTTTCATACCTCCAAACTGCCATATCTCGCGAACGGATTGACCAATCCGCAAAATTTCTGTTGCATCTGAAAGTAGAAAGTCGCCCGATTACAACGGTATGCGTACTTTTCCCCTAGACCGCTCTAGTTATGCTTGTCGAGCATCAGAACTGCGAAAATTTTGAGTTTCTCAAGCGTTTCTTACCTCCAAACTGCCATATCTCGCGAACGGATTGAACAATCCGCAAAATTTCTGTTGCATCTGAAAGTAGAAACTCGCCCGATTACAACGGTATGCGTACTTTTACCCTAGGCCGTTCTAGTTATTCGTTTCGAGCATCAGAACTGCGAAAATTTTGAGTTTCTCAAGCGTTTCTTACCTCCAAACTGCTATATCTCGCGAACGGATTGACCAATCCGCAAAATTTCTGTTGCATCTGAAAGTAGAAACTCGCCCGATTACAACGGTATGCGTACTTTTCCCCTAGGCCGTTCTAGTTATTCGTTTCGAGCATCAGAACTGCGAAAATTTTGAGTTTCTCAAGCGTTTCTTACTTCCAAACCGCCATATCTCGCGAACGGATTGACCAATCCGCAAAATTTCTGTTGCATCTGAAAGTAGAAACTCGCCCGATTACAACGGTATGCGTACTTTTCCCCTAGGCCGTTCTAGTTAATCGTTTCGAGCATCAGAACTGCGAAAATTTTGAGTTTCTCAAGCGTTTCTTACTTCCAAACTGCCATATCTCGCGAACGGATTGACCAATCCGCAAAATTTCTGATGCATCTGAAAGTAGAAACTCGCCCGATTACAACGGTATGCCTACTTTTCCCTTCGGCCGTTCTGGTTATTCGTTTCGAGCATCAGAACTGCGAAAATGTTGAGTTTCTCAAGCGTTTCTTACCTCCAAACTGCCATATCTCGCGAACGGATTGACCAATCCGCAAAATTTTAGTTGCATCTGAAAGTAGAAAGTCGCCCGATTACAACGGTTTGCGTACTTTTCCCCTAGACCGTTCTAGTTATGCTTGTCGAGCATCAGAACTGCGAAAATTTTGAGTTTCTCAAGCGTTTCTTACCTCCAAACTGCCATATCTCGCGAACGGATTGAACAATCCGCAAAATTTCTGTTGCATCTGAAAGTAGAAACTCGCCCGATTACAACGGTATGCGTACTTTTACCCTAGGCCGTTCTAGTTAATCGTTTCGAGCATCAGAACTGCGAAAATTTTGAGTTTCTCAAGCGTTTCTTACTTCCAAACTGCCATATCTCGCGAACGGATTGACCAATCCGCAAAATTTCTGTTGCATCTGAAAGTAGAAATTCGCCCGATTACAACGGTATGCGTACTTCTCACCTAGACCGTTCTAGTTATGCTTGTCGAGCATCAGAACTGCGAAAATTTTGAGTTTCTCAAGCGTTTCTTTCCTCCAAACTGCCATATCTCGCGAACGGATTGACCAATCCGCAAAATTTCTGTTGCATCTGAAAGTAGAAACTCGCCCGATTACAACGGTATGCGTACTTTTCCCTTCGGCCGTTGTAGTTATTCGTTTCGAGCATGAGAACTGCGAAAATTTTGTGTTTCTCAAGTGTTTCATACTTCCAAACTGCCATATCTCGCGAACGGATTGACCAATCCGCAAAATTTCTGTTGCATCTGAAAGTAGAAACTCGCCCGATTACAACGGTATGCGTACTTTTCCCCTAGGCCGTACTGGTTATTCGTTTCGAGCATCAGAACTGTGAAAATTTTGAGTTTCTCAACCGTTTCATACCTCCAAACTGCCATATCTCGCGAACGGATTGACCAATCCGCAAAATTTCTGTTGCATCTGAAAGTAGAAAGTCGCCCGATTACAACGGTATGCGTACTTTTCCCCTAGACCGCTCTAGTTATGCTTGTCGAGCATCAGAACTGCGAAAATTTTGAGTTTCTCAAGCGTTTCTTACCTCCAAACTGCCATATCTCGCGAACGGATTGACTAATCCGCAAAATTTCTGTTGCATCTGAAAGTAGAAACTCGCCCGATTAAAACGGTATGCGTACTTTTCCCCTAGGCCGTTCTAGTTATTCGTTTCGAGCATCAGAACTGCGAAAATTTTGAGTTTCTCAAGCGTTTCTTACCTCCAAACTGCTATATCTCGCGAACGGATTGACCAATCCGCAAAATTTCTGTTGCATCTGAAAGTAGAAACTCGCCCGATTACAACGGTATGCGTACTTTTCCCCTAGGCCGTTCTAGTTATTCGTTTCGAGCATCAGAACTGCGAAAATTTTGAGTTTCTCAAGCGTTTCTTACTTCCAAACCGCCATATCTCGCGAACGGATTGACCAATCCGCAAAATTTCTGTTGCATCTGAAAGTAGAAACTCGCCCGATTACAACGGTATGCGTACTTTTCCCCTAGGCCGTTCTAGTTAATCGTTTCGAGCATCAGAACTGCGAAAATTTTGAGTTTCTCAAGCGTTTCTTACTTCCAAACTGCCATATCTCGCGAACGGATTGACCAATCCGCAAAATTTCTGATGCATCTGAAAGTAGAAACTCGCCCGATTACAACGGTATGCCTACTTTTCCCTTCGGCCGTTCTGGTTATTCGTTTCGAGCATCAGAACTGCGAAAATGTTGAGTTTCTCAAGCGTTTCTTACCTCCAAACTGCCATATCTCGCGAACGGATTGACCAATCCGCAAAATTTTAGTTGCATCTGAAAGTAGAAAGTCGCCCGATTACAACGGTTTGCGTACTTTTCCCCTAGACCGTTCTAGTTATGCTTGTCGAGCATCAGAACTGCGAAAATTTTGAGTTTCTCAAGCGTTTCTTACCTCCAAACTGCCATATCTCGCGAACGGATTGAACAATCCGCAAAATTTCTGTTGCATCTGAAAGTAGAAACTCGCCCGATTACAACGGTATGCGTACTTTTACCCTAGGCCGTTCTAGTTAATCGTTTCGAGCATCAGAACTGCGAAAATTTTGAGTTTCTCAAGCGTTTCTTACTTCCAAACTGCCATATCTCGCGAACGGATTGACCAATCCGCAAAATTTCTGATGCATCTGAAAGTAGAAACTCGCCCGATTACAACGGTATGCGTACTTTTCCACTCGGCCGTTCTTGTTATTCGTTTCGAGCATCAGAACTGCGAAAATGTTGAGTTTCTCAAGCGTTTCTTACCTACAAACTGCCATATCTCGCGAACGGATTGACCAATCCGCAAAATTTCTGTTGCATCTGAAAGTAGAAATTCGCCCGATTACAACGGTATGCGTACTTCTCACCTAGACCGTTCTAGTTATGCTTGTCGAGCATCAGAACTGCGAAAATTTTGAGTTTCTCAAGCGTTTCTTACCTCCAAACTGCCATATCTCGCGAACGGATTGACCAATCCGCAAAATTTCTGTTGCATCTGAAAGTAGAAAGTCGCCCGATTACAACGGTATGCGTACTTTTCCCCTAGACCGCCCTAGTTATGCTTGTCGAGCATCAGAACTGCCAAAATTTTGATTTTCTCAAGCGTTTCTTACCTCCAAACTGCCATATCTCGCGAACGGATTGACCAATCCGCAAAATTTATGTTGCATCTGAAAGTAGAAACTCGCCCGATTACAACGGTATGCGTACTTTTCCCCTAGGCCGTTCTAGTTATTCGTTTCGAGCATCAGAACTGCGAAAATTTTGAGTTTCTCAAGCGTTTCTTACTTCCAAACTGCCATATCTCGCGAACGGATAGAACAATCCGCAAAATTTCTGTTGCATCTGAAAGTAGAAACTCGCCCGATTACAACGGTATGCGTACTTTTCCCGTAGGCCGTTGTAGTTATTCGTTTCGAGCATGAGAACTGCGAAAATTTTGGGTTTCTCAAGCGTTGCTTACCTCCAAACTGCCATATCTCGCGAACGGATTGACAAATCCGCAAAATTTCTGTTGCATCTGAAAGTAGAAACTCGCCCGATTACAACGGTATGCGTACTTTTCCCCTGGGCCGTTCTGGTTATTCGTTTCGAGTATCAGAACTGTGATAATTTTGAGTTTCTCGACCGTTTCTTACCTCCAAACTGCCATATCTCGCGAACGGATTGACCAATCCGCAAAATTTCTGTTGCATCTGAAAGTAGAAACTCGCCCGATTACAACGGTATGCGTACTTTTCCCCTAGGCCGTTCTAGTTATTCGTTTCGAGCATCAGAACTGCGAAAATTTTGAGTTTCTCAAGCGTTTCTTACCTCCAAACTGCCATATCTCGCGAACGGATTGACCAATCCGCAAAATTTCTGTTGCATCTGAAAGTAGAAACTCGCCCGATTACAACGGTATGCGTACTTTTCCCCTAGTCCGTTCTAGTTATTCGTTTCGAGCATCAGAACTGCGAAAATTTTGAGTTTCTCAAGCGTTTCTTACCTCCAAACTGCCATATCTCGCGATCGGATTGACCAGTCCGCAAAATTTCTGTTGCATCTGAAAGTACAAACTCGCCCGATTACAACGGTATGCCTACTTTTCCCCTAGGCCGTTCTAGTTATTCGTTTCGAGCATCAGAACTGCGAAAATGTTGAGTTTCTCAAGCGTTTCTTACCTCCAAACTGCCATATCTCGCGAACGGATTGACCAATCCGCAAAATTTCTGTTGCATCTGAAAGTAGAAACTCGCCCGATTACAACGGTATGCGTACTTTTCCCCTAGACCGTTCTAGTTATTCGTTTCGAGCATCAGAACTGCGAAAAATTTGAGTTTCTCAAGCGTTTCTTACTTCCAAACTGCCATATCTCGCGAACGGATTGACCAATCCTCAAAATTTCTGTTGCATCTGAAAGTAGAAATTCGCCCGATTACAACGGTATGCGTACTTTTCCCCTAGACCGTTCTAGTTATGCTTGTCGAGCATCAGAACTGCGAAAATTTTGAGTTTCTCAAGCGTTTCTTACTTCCAAACTGCCATATCTCGCGAACGGATTGACCAATCCACAAAATTTCTGATGCATCTGAAAGTAGAAACTCGCCCGATTACAACGGTATGCGTACTTTTCCCCTAGGCCGTTCTAGTTATTCGTTTCGAGCATCAGAACTGCGAAAATGTTGAGTTTCTCAAGCGTTTCTTACCTCCAAACTGCCATATCTCGCGAACGGATTGACTAATCCGCAAAATTTCTGTTGCATCTGAAAGTAGAAACTCGCCCGATTACAACGGTATGCGTACTTTTCCCCTAGGCCGTTCTAGTTATTCGTTTCGAGCATCAGAACTGCGAAAATTTTGAGTTTCTCAAGCGTTTCTTACCTCCAAACTGCTATATCTCGCGAACGGATTGACCAATCCGCAAAATTTCTGTTGCATCTGAAAGTAGAAACTCGCCCGATTACAACGGTATGCGTACTTTTCCCCTAGGCCGTTCTAGTTATTCGTTTCGAGCATCAGAACTGCGAAAATTTTGAGTTTCTCAAGCGTTTCTTACCTCCAAACTGCTATATCTCGCGAACGGATTGACGAATCCGCAAAATTTCTGTTGCATCTGAAAGTAGAAACTCGCCCGATTACAACGGTATGCGTACTTTTCCCCTAGGCCGTTCTAGTTATTCGTTTCGAGCATCAGAACTGCGAAAATTTTGAGTTTCTCAAGCGTTTCTTACTTCCAAACCGCCATATCTCGCGAACGGATTGACCAATCCGCAAAATTTCTGTTGCATCTGAAAGTAGAAACTCGCCCGATTACAACGGTATGCGTACTTTTCCCCTAGGCCGTTCTAGTTAATCGTTTCGAGCATCAGAACTGCGCAAAATTTTGAGTTTCTCAAGCGTTTCTTACTTCCAAACTGCCATATCTCGCGAACGGATTGACCAATCCGCCAAATTTCTGATGCATCTGAAAGTAGAAACTCGCCCGATTACAACGGTATGCCTACTTTTCCCTTCGGCCGTTCTGGTTATTCGTTTCGGGCATCAGAACTGCGAAAATGTTGAGTTTCTCAAGCGTTTCTTACCTCCAAACTGCCATATCTCGCGAACGGATTGACCAATCCGCAAAATTTTAGTTGCATCTGAAAGTAGAAAGTCGCCCGATTACAACGGTTTGCGTACTTTTCCCCTAGGCCGTACTGGTTATTCGTTTCGAGCATCAGAACTGTGAAAATTTTGAGTTTCTCAACCGTTTCATACCTCCAAACTGCCATATCTCGCGAACGGATTGACCAATCCGCAAAATTTCTGTTGCATCTGAAAGTAGAAAGTCGCCCGATTACAACGGTATGCGTACTTTTCCCCTAGACCGCTCTAGTTATGCTTGTCGAGCATCAGAACTGCGAAAATTTTGAGTTTCTCAAGCGTTTCTTACCTCCAAACTGCCATATCTCGCGAACGGATTGACTAATCCGCAAAATTTCTGTTGCATCTGAAAGTAGAAACTCGCCCGATTACAACGGTATGCGTACTTTTCCCCTAGGCCGTTCTAGTTATTCGTTTCGAGCATCAGAACTGCGAAAATTTTGAGTTTCTCAAGCGTTTCTTACCTCCAAACTGCTATATCTCGCGAACGGATTGACCAATCCGCAAAATTTCTGTTGCATCTGAAAGTAGAAACTCGCCCGATTACAACGGTATGCGTACTTTTCCCCTAGGCCGTTCTAGTTATTCGTTTCGAGCATCAGAACTGCGAAAATTTTGAGTTTCTCAAGCGTTTCTTACCTCCAAACTGTTATATCTCGCGAACGGATTGACCAATCCGCAAAATTTCTGTTGCATCTGAAAGTAGAAACTCGCCCGATTACAACGGTATGCGTACTTTTCCCCTAGGCCGTTCTAGTTATTCGTTTCGAGCATCAGAACTGCGAAAATTTTGAGTTTCTCAAGCGTTTCTTACCTCCAAACTGCTATATCTCGCGAACGGATTGACCAATCCGCAAAATTTCTGTTGCATCTGAAAGTAGAAACTCGCCCGATTACAACGGTATGCGTACTTTTCCCCTAGGCCGTTCTAGTTATTCGTTTCGAGCATCAGAACTGCGAAAATTTTGAGTTTCTCAAGCGTTTCTTACCTCCAAACTGCTATATCTCGCGAACGGATTGACAAATCCGCAAAATTTCTGTTGCATCTGAAAGTAGAAACTCGCCCGATTACAACGGTATGCGTACTTTTCCCCTAGGCCGTTCTAGTTATTCGTTTCGAGCATCAGAACTGCGAAAATTTTGAGTTTCTCAAGCGTTTCTTACTTCCAAACCGCCATATCTCGCGAACGGATTGACCAATCCGCAAAATTTCTGTTGCATCTGAAAGTAGAAACTCGCCCGATTACAACGGTATGCGTACTTTTCCCCTAGGCCGTTCTAGTTAATCGTTTCGAGCATCAGAACTGCGAAAATTTTGAGTTTCTCAAGCGTTTCTTACTTCCAAACTGCCATATCTCGCGAACGGATTGACCAATCCGCAAAATTTCTGATGCATCTGAAAGTAGAAACTCGCCCGATTACAACGGTATGCCTACTTTTCCCTTCGGCCGTTCTGGTTATTCGTTTCGGGCATCAGAACTGCGAAAATGTTGAGTTTCTCAAGCGTTTCTTACCTCCAAACTGCCATATCTCCCGAACGGATTGACCAATCCGCAAAATTTTAGTTGCATCTGAAAGTAGAAAGTCGCCCGATTACAACGGTTTGCGTACTTTTCCCCTAGGCCGTACTGGTTATTCGTTTCGAGCATCAGAACTGTGAAAATTTTGAGTTTCTCAACCGTTTCATACCTCCAAACTGCCATATCTCGCGAACGGATTGACCAATCCGCAAAATTTCTGTTGCATCTGAAAGTAGAAAGTCGCCCGATTACAACGGTATGCGTACTTTTCCCCTAGACCGCTCTAGTTATGCTTGTCGAGCATCAGAACTGCGAAAATTTTGAGTTTCTCAAGCGTTTCTTACCTCCAAACTGCCATATCTCGCGAACGGATTGACTAATCCGCAAAATTTCTGTTGCATCTGAAAGTAGAAACTCGCCCGATTACAACGGTATGCGTACTTCTCACCTAGACCGTTCTAGTTATGCTTGTCGAGCATCAGAACTGCGAAAATTTTGAGTTTCTCAAGCGTTTCTTACCTCCAAACTGCCATATCTCGCGAACGGATTGACCAATCCGCAAAATTTCTGTTGCATCTGAAAGTAGAAAGTCGCCCGATTACAACGGTATGCGTACTTTTCCCCTAGACCGCTCTAGTTATGCTTGTCGAGCATCAGAACTGCCAAAATTTTGAGTTTCTCAAGCGTTTCTTACCTCCAAACTGCCATATCTCGCGAACGGATTGACCAATCCGCAAAATTTCTGTTGCATCTGAAAGTAGAAACTCGCCCGATTACAACGGTATGCGTACTCTTCCCCTAGACCGCTCTAGTTATGCTTGTCGAGCATCAGAACTGCGAAAATTTTGAGTTTCTCAAGCGTTTCTTACCTCCAAACTGCCATATCTCGCGAACGGATTGACTAATCCGCAAAATTTCTGTTGCATCTGAAAGTAGAAACTCGCCCGATTACAACGGTATGCGTACTTTTCCCCTAGGCCGTTCTAGTTATTCGTTTCGAGCATCAGAACTGCGAAAATTTTGAGTTTCTCAAGCGTTTCTTACCTCCAAACTGCTATATCTCGCGAACGGATTGACCAATCCGCAAAATTTCTGTTGCATCTGAAAGTAGAAACTCGCCCGATTACAACGGTATGCGTACTTTTCCCCTAGGCCGTTCTAGTTATTCGTTTCGAGCATCAGAACTGCGAAAATTTTGAGTTTCTCAAGCGTTTCTTACTTCCAAACCGCCATATCTCGCGAACGGATTGACCAATCCGCAAAATTTCTGTTGCATCTGAAAGTAGAAACTCGCCCGATTACAACGGTATGCGTACTTTTCCCCTAGGCCGTTCTAGTTAATCGTTTCGAGCATCAGAACTGCGAAAATTTTGAGTTTCTCAAGCGTTTCTTACATCCAAACTGCCATATCTCGCGAACGGATTGACCAATCCGCAAAATTTCTGATGCATCTGAAAGTAGAAACTCGCCCGATTACAACGGTATGCCTACTTTTCCCTTCGGCCGTTCTGGTTATTCGTTTCGGGCATCAGAACTGCGAAAATGTTGAGTTTCTCAAGCGTTTCTTACCTCCAAACTGCCATATCTCGCGAACGGATTGACCAATCCGCAAAATTTTAGTTGCATCTGAAAGTAGAAAGTCGCCCGATTACAACGGTTTGCGTACTTTTCCCCTAGACCGTTCTAGTTATGCTTGTCGAGCATCAGAACTGCGAAAATTTTGAGTTTCTCAAGCGTTTCTTACCTCCAAACTGCCATATCTCGCGAACGGATTGAACAATCCGCAAAATTTCTGTTGCATCTGAAAGTAGAAACTCGCCCGATTACAACGGTATGCGTACTTTTACCCTAGGCCGTTCTAGTTAATCGTTTCGAGCATCAGAACTGCGAAAATTTTGAGTTTCTCAAGCGTTTCTTACTTCCAAACTGCCATATCTCGCGAACGGATTGACCAATCCGCAAAATTTCTGATGCATCTGAAAGTAGAAACTCGCCCGATTACAACGGTATGCGTACTTCTCACCTAGACCGTTCTAGTTATGCTTGTCGAGCATCAGAACTGCGAAAATTTTGAGTTTCTCAAGCGTTTCTTACCTCCAAACTGCCATATCTCGCGAACGGATTGACCAATCCGCAAAATTTCTGTTGCATCTGAAAGTAGAAACTCGCCCGATTACAACGGTATGCGTACTTTTCCCTTCGGCCGTTGTAGTTATTCGTTTCGAGCATGAGAACTGCGAAAATTTTGTGTTTCTCAAGTGTTTCATACTTCCAAACTGCCATATCTCGCGAACGGATTGACCAATCCGCAAAATTTCTGTTGCATCTGAAAGTAGAAACTCGCCCGATTACAACGGTATGCGTACTTTTCCCCTAGGCCGTACTGGTTATTCGTTTCGAGCATCAGAACTGTGAAAATTTTGAGTTTCTCAACCGTTTCATACCTCCAAACTGCCATATCTCGCGAACGGATTGACCAATCCGCAAAATTTCTGTTGCATCTGAAAGTAGAAACTCGCCCGATTACAACGGTATGCGTACTTTTCCCCTAGGCCGTTCTAGTTAATCGTTTCGAGCATCAGAACTGCGAAAATTTTGAGTTTCTCAAGCGTTTCTTACTTCCAAACTGCCATATCTCGCGAACGGATTGACCAATCCGCAAAATTTCTGATGCATCTGAAAGTAGAAACTCGCCCGATTACAACGGTATGCCTACTTTTCCCTTCGGCCGTTCTGGTTATTCGTTTCGAGCATCAGAACTGCGAAAATGTTGAGTTTCTCAAGCGTTTCTTACCTCCAAACTGCCATATCTCGCGAACGGATTGACCAATCCGCAAAATTTTAGTTGCATCTGAAAGTAGAAAGTCGCCCGATTACAACGGTTTGCGTACTTTTCCCCTAGACCGTTCTAGTTATGCTTGTCGAGCATCAGAACTGCAAAAATTTTGAGTTTCTCAAGCGTTTCTTACCTCCAAACTGCCATATCTCGCGAACGGATTGAACAATCCGCAAAATTTCTGTTGCATCTGAAAGTAGAAACTCGCCCGATTACAACGGTATGCGTACTTTTACCCTAGGCCGTTCTAGTTAATCGTTTCGAGCATCAGAACTGCGAAAATTTTGAGTTTCTCAAGCGTTTCTTACTTCCAAACTGCCATATCTCGCGAACGGATTGACCAATCCGCAAAATTTCTGATGCATCTGAAAGTAGAAACTCGCCCGATTACAACGGTATGCGTACTTTTCCACTCGGCCGTTCTTGTTATTCGTTTCGAGCATCAGAACTGCGAAAATGTTGAGTTTCTCAAGCGTTTCTTACCTACAAACTGCCATATCTCGCGAACGGATTGACCAATCCGCAAAATTTCTGTTGCATCTGAAAGTAGAAATTCGCCCGATTACAACGGTATGCGTACTTCTCACCTAGACCGTTCTAGTTATGCTTGTCGAGCATCAGAACTGCGAAAATTTTGAGTTTCTCAAGCGTTTCTTACCTCCAAACTGCCATATCTCGCGAACGGATTGACCAATCCGCAAAATTTCTGTTGCATCTGAAAGTAGAAAGTCGCCCGATTACAACGGTATGCGTACTTTTCCCCTAGACCGCTCTAGTTATGCTTGTCGAGCATCAGAACTGCCAAAATTTTGATTTTCTCAAGCGTTTCTTACCTCCAAACTGCCATATCTCGCGAACGGATTGACCAATCCGCAAAATTTCTGTTGCATCTGAAAGTAGAAACTCGCCCGATTACAACGGTATGCGTACTTTTCCCCTAGGCCGTTCTAGTTATTCGTTTCGAGCATCAGAACTGCGAAAATTTTGAGTTTCTCAAGCGTTTCTTACTTCCAAACTGCCATATCTCGCGAACGGATTGAACAATCCGCAAAATTTCTGTTGCATCTGAAAGTAGAAACTCGCCCGATTACAACGGTATGCGTACTTTTCCCGTAGGCCGTTGTAGTTATTCGTTTCGAGCATGAGAACTGCGAAAATTTTGGGTTTCTCAAGCGTTGCTTACCTCCAAACTGCCATATCTCGCGAACGGATTGACCAATCCGCAAAATTTCTGTTGCATTTGAAAGTAGAAACTCGCCCGATTACAACGGTATGCGTACTTTTCCCCTGGGCCGTTCTGGTTATTCGGTTCGAGTATCAGAACTGTGATAATTTTGAGTTTCTCGACCGTTTCTTACCTCCAAACTGCCATATCTCGCGAACGGATTGACCAATCCGCAAAATTTCTGTTGCATCTGAAAGTAGAAACTCGCCCGATTACAACGGTATGCGTACTTTTCCCCTAGGCCGTTCTAGTTATTCGTTTCGAGCATCAGAACTGCGAAAATTTTGAGTTTCTCAAGCGTTTCTTACCTCCAAACTGCCATATCTCGCGAACGGATTGACCAATCCGCAAAATTTCTGTTGCATCTGAAAGTAGAAACTCGCCCGATTACAACGGTATGCGTACTTTTCCCCTAGACCGCTCTAGTTATGCTTGTCGAGCATCAGAACTGCCAAAATTTTGAGTTTCTCAAGCGTTTCTTACCTCCAAACTGCCATATCTCGCGAACGGATTGACCAATCCGCAAAATTTCTGTTGCATCTGAAAGTAGAAACTCGCCCGATTACAACGGTATGCGTACTCTTCCCCTAGACCGCTCTAGTTATGCTTGTCGAGCATCAGAACTGCGAAAATTTTGAGTTTCTCAAGCGTTTCTTACCTCCAAACTGCCATATCTCGCGAACGGATTGACTAATCCGCAAAATTTCTGTTGCATCTGAAAGTAGAAACTCGCCCGATTACAACGGTATGCGTACTTTTCCCCTAGGCCATTCTAGTTATTCGTTTCGAGCATCAGAACTGCGAAAATTTTGAGTTTCTCAAGCGTTTCTTACATCCAAACTGCTATATCTCGCGAACGGATTGACCAATCCGCAAAATTTCTGTTGCATCTGAAAGTAGAAACTCGCCCGATTACAACGGTATGCGTACTTTTCCCCTAGGCCGTTCTAGTTATTCGTTTCGAGCATCAGAACTGCGAAAATTTTGAGTTTCTCAAGCGTTTCTTACTTCCAAACCGCCATATCTCGCGAACGGATTGACCAATCCGCAAAATTTCTGTTGCATCTGAAAGTAGAAACTCGCCCGATTACAACGGTATGCGTACTTTTCCCCTAGGCCGTTCTAGTTAATCGTTTCGAGCATCAGAACTGCGAAAATTTTGAGTTTCTCAAGCGTTTCTTACATCCAAACTGCCATATCTCGCGAACGGATTGACCAATCCGCAAAATTTCTGATGCATCTGAAAGTAGAAACTCGCCCGATTACAACGGTATGCCTACTTTTCCCTTCGGCCGTTCTGGTTATTCGTTTCGGGCATCAGAACTGCGAAAATGTTGAGTTTCTCAAGCGTTTCTTACCTCCAAACTGCCATATCTCGCGAACGGATTGACCAATCCGCAAAATTTTAGTTGCATCTGAAAGTAGAAAGTCGCCCGATTACAACGGTTTGCGTACTTTTCCCCTAGACCGTTCTAGTTATGCTTGTCGAGCATCAGAACTGCGAAAATTTTGAGTTTCTCAAGCGTTTCTTACCTCCAAACTGCCATATCTCGCGAACGGATTGAACAATCCGCAAAATTTCTGTTGCATCTGAAAGTAGAAACTCGCCCGATTACAACGGTATGCGTACTTTTACCCTAGGCCGTTCTAGTTAATCGTTTCGAGCATCAGAACTGCGAAAATTTTGAGTTTCTCAAGCGTTTCTTACTTCCAAACTGCCATATCTCGCGAACGGATTGACCAATCCGCAAAATTTCTGATGCATCTGAAAGTAGAAACTCGCCCGATTACAACGGTATGCGTACTTCTCACCTAGACCGTTCTAGTTATGCTTGTCGAGCATCAGAACTGCGAAAATTTTGAGTTTCTCAAGCGTTTCTTACCTCCAAACTGCCATATCTCGCGAACGGATTGACCAATCCGCAAAATTTCTGTTGCATCTGAAAGTAGAAACTCGCCCGATTACAACGGTATGCGTACTTTTCCCTTCGGCCGTTGTAGTTATTCGTTTCGAGCATGAGAACTGCGAAAATTTTGTGTTTCTCAAGTGTTTCATACTTCCAAACTGCCATATCTCGCGAACGGATTGACCAATCCGCAAAATTTCTGTTGCATCTGAAAGTAGAAACTCGCCCGATTACAACGGTATGCGTACTTTTCCCCTAGGCCGTACTGGTTATTCGTTTCGAGCATCAGAACTGTGAAAATTTTGAGTTTCTCAACCGTTTCATACCTCCAAACTGCCATATCTCGCGAACGGATTGACCAATCCGCAAAATTTCTGTTGCATCTGAAAGTAGAAAGTCGCCCGATTACAACGGTATGCGTACTTTTCCCCTAGACCGCTCTAGTTATGCTTGTCGAGCATCAGAACTGCGAAAATTTTGAGTTTCTCAAGCGTTTCTTACCTCCAAACTGCCATATCTCGCGAACGGATTGACTAATCCGCAAAATTTCTGTTGCATCTGAAAGTAGAAACTCGCCCGATTACAACGGTATGCGTACTTTTCCCGTAGGCCGTTGTAGTTATTCGTTTCGAGCATGAGAACTGCGAAAATTTTGGGTTTCTCAAGCGTTGCTTACCTCCAAACTGCCATATCTCGCGAACGGATTGACCAATCCGCAAAATTTCTGTTGCATCTGAAAGTAGAAACTCGCCCGATTACAACGGTATGCGTACTTTTCCCCTGGGCCGTTCTGGTTATTCGTTTCGAGTATCAGAACTGTGATAATTTTGAGTTTCTCGACCGTTTCTTACCTCCAAACTGCCATATCTCGCGAACGGATTGACCAATCCGCAAAATTTCTGTTGCATCTGAAAGTAGAAACTCGCCCGATTACAACGGTATGCGTACTTTTCCCCTAGACCGCTCTAGTTATGCTTGTCGAGCATCAGAACTGCGAAAATTTTGAGTTTCTCAAGCGTTTCTTACCTCCAAACTGCCATATCTCGCGAACGGATTGACTAATCCGCAAAATTTCTGTTGCATCTGAAAGTAGAAACTCGCCCGATTACAACGGTATGCGTACTTTTCCCCTAGGCCGTTCTAGTTATTCGTTTCGAGCATCAGAACTGCGAAAATTTTGAGTTTCTCAAGCGTTTCTTACCTCCAAACTGCTATATCTCGCGAACGGATTGACCAATCCGCAAAATTTCTGTTGCATCTGAAAGTAGAAACTCGCCCGATTACAACGGTATGCGTACTTTTCCCCTAGGCCGTTCTAGTTATTCGTTTCGAGCATCAGAACTGCGAAAATTTTGAGTTTCTCAAGCGTTTCTTACTTCCAAACCGCCATATCTCGCGAACGGATTGACCAATCCGCAAAATTTCTGTTGCATCTGAAAGTAGAAACTCGCCCGATTACAACGGTATGCGTACTTTTCCCCTAGGCCGTTCTAGTTAATCGTTTCGAGCATCAGAACTGCGAAAATTTTGAGTTTCTCAAGCGTTTCTTACATCCAAACTGCCATATCTCGCGAACGGATTGACCAATCCGCAAAATTTCTGATGCATCTGAAAGTAGAAACTCGCCCGATTACAACGGTATGCCTACTTTTCCCTTCGGCCGTTCTGGTTATTCGTTTCGGGCATCAGAACTGCGAAAATGTTGAGTTTCTCAAGCGTTTCTTACCTCCAAACTGCCATATCTCGCGAACGGATTGACCAATCCGCAAAATTTTAGTTGCATCTGAAAGTAGAAAGTCGCCCGATTACAACGGTTTGCGTACTTTTCCCCTAGACCGTTCTAGTTATGCTTGTCGAGCATCAGAACTGCGAAAATTTTGAGTTTCTCAAGCGTTTCTTACCTCCAAACTGCCATATCTCGCGAACGGATTGAACAATCCGCAAAATTTCTGTTGCATCTGAAAGTAGAAACTCGCCCGATTACAACGGTATGCGTACTTTTACCCTAGGCCGTTCTAGTTAATCGTTTCGAGCATCAGAACTGCGAAAATTTTGAGTTTCTCAAGCGTTTCTTACTTCCAAACTGCCATATCTCGCGAACGGATTGACCAATCCGCAAAATTTCTGATGCATCTGAAAGTAGAAACTCGCCCGATTACAACGGTATGCGTACTTCTCACCTAGACCGTTCTAGTTATGCTTGTCGAGCATCAGAACTGCGAAAATTTTGAGTTTCTCAAGCGTTTCTTACCTCCAAACTGCCATATCTCGCGAACGGATTGACCAATCCGCAAAATTTCTGTTGCATCTGAAAGTAGAAACTCGCCCGATTACAACGGTATGCGTACTTTTCCCTTCGGCCGTTGTAGTTATTCGTTTCGAGCATGAGAACTGCGAAAATTTTGTGTTTCTCAAGTGTTTCATACTTCCAAACTGCCATATCTCGCGAACGGATTGACCAATCCGCAAAATTTCTGTTGCATCTGAAAGTAGAAACTCGCCCGATTACAACGGTATGCGTACTTTTCCCCTAGGCCGTACTGGTTATTCGTTTCGAGCATCAGAACTGTGAAAATTTTGAGTTTCTCAACCGTTTCATACCTCCAAACTGCCATATCTCGCGAACGGATTGACCAATCCGCAAAATTTCTGTTGCATCTGAAAGTAGAAAGTCGCCCGATTACAACGGTATGCGTACTTTTCCCCTAGACCGCTCTAGTTATGCTTGTCGAGCATCAGAACTGCGAAAATTTTGAGTTTCTCAAGCGTTTCTTACCTCCAAACTGCCATATCTCGCGAACGGATTGACTAATCCGCAAAATTTCTGTTGCATCTGAAAGTAGAAACTCGCCCGATTAAAACGGTATGCGTACTTTTCCCCTAGGCCGTTCTAGTTATTCGTTTCGAGCATCAGAACTGCGAAAATTTTGAGTTTCTCAAGCGTTTCTTACCTCCAAACTGCCATATCTCGCGAACGGATTGAACAATCCGCAAAATTTCTGTTGCATCTGAAAGTAGAAACTCGCCCGATTACAACGGTATGCGTACTTTTACCCTAGGCCGTTCTAGTTAATCGTTTCGAGCATCAGAACTGCGAAAATTTTGAGTTTCTCAAGCGTTTCTTACTTCCAAACTGCCATATCTCGCGAACGGATTGACCAATCCGCAAAATTTCTGATGCATCTGAAAGTAGAAACTCGCCCGATTACAACGGTATGCGTACTTTTCCACTCGGCCGTTCTTGTTATTCGTTTCGAGCATCAGAACTGCGAAAATGTTGAGTTTCTCAAGCGTTTCTTACCTACAAACTGCCATATCTCGCGAACGGATTGACCAATCCGCAAAATTTCTGTTGCATCTGAAAGTAGAAATTCGCCCGATTACAACGGTATGCGTACTTCTCACCTAGACCGTTCTAGTTATGCTTGTCGAGCATCAGAACTGCGAAAATTTTGAGTTTCTCAAGCGTTTCTTACCTCCAAACTGCCATATCTCGCGAACGGATTGACCAATCCGCAAAATTTCTGTTGCATCTGAAAGTAGAAAGTCGCCCGATTACAACGGTATGCGTACTTTTCCCCTAGACCGCTCTAGTTATGCTTGTCGAGCATCAGAACTGCCAAAATTTTGATTTTCTCAAGCGTTTCTTACCTCCAAACTGCCATATCTCGCGAACGGATTGACCAATCCGCAAAATTTCTGTTGCATCTGAAAGTAGAAACTCGCCCGATTACAACGGTATGCGTACTTTTCCCCTAGGCCGTTCTAGTTATTCGTTTCGAGCATCAGAACTGCGAAAATTTTGAGTTTCTCAAGCGTTTCTTACTTCCAAACTGCCATATCTCGCGAACGGATTGAACAATCCGCAAAATTTCTGTTGCATCTGAAAGTAGAAACTCGCCCGATTACAACGGTATGCGTACTTTTCCCGTAGGCCGTTGTAGTTATTCGTTTCGAGCATGAGAACTGCGAAAATTTTGGGTTTCTCAAGCGTTGCTTACCTCCAAACTGCCATATCTCGCGAACGGATTGACCAATCCGCAAAATTTCTGTTGCATCTGAAAGTAGAAACTCGCCCGATTACAACGGTATGCGTACTTTTCCCCTGGGCCGTTCTGGTTATTCGTTTCGAGTATCAGAACTGTGATAATTTTGAGTTTCTCGACCGTTTCTTACCTCCAAACTGCCATATCTCGCGAACGGATTGACCAATCCGCAAAATTTCTGTTGCATCTGAAAGTAGAAACTCGCCCGATTACAACGGTATGCGTACTTTTCCCCTAGGCCGTTCTAGTTATTCGTTTCGAGCATCAGAACTGCGAAAATTTTGAGTTTCTCAAGCGTTTCTTACCTCCAAACTGCCATATCTCGCGAACGGATTGACCAATCCGCAAAATTTCTGTTGCATCTGAAAGTAGAAACTCGCCCGATTACAACGGTATGCGTACTTTTCCCCTAGTCCGTTCTAGTTATTCGTTTCGAGCATCAGAACTGCGAAAATTTTGAGTTTCTCAAGCGTTTCTTACCTCCAAACTCGCATATCTCGCGATCGGATTGACCAGTCCGCAAAATTTCTGTTGCATCTGAAAGTACAAACTCGCCCGATTACAACGGTATGCCTACTTTTCCCCTAGGCCGTTCTAGTTATTCGTTTCGAGCATCAGAACTGCGAAAATGTTGAGTTTCTCAAGCGTTTCTTACCTCCAAACTGCCATATCTCGCGAACGGATTGACCAATCCGCAAAATTTCTGTTGCATCTGAAAGTAGAAACTCGCCCGATTACAACGGTATGCGTACTTTTCCCCTAGACCGTTCTAGTTATTCGTTTCGAGCATCAGAACTGCGAAAAATTTGAGTTTCTCAAGCGTTTCTTACTTCCAAACTGCCATATCTCGCGAACGGATTGACCAATCCTCAAAATTTCTGTTGCATCTGAAAGTAGAAATTCGCCCGATTACAACGGTATGCGTACTTTTCCCCTAGACCGTTCTAGTTATGCTTGTCGAGCATCAGAACTGCGAAAATTTTGAGTTTCTCAAGCGTTTCTTACTTCCAAACTGCCATATCTCGCGAACGGATTGACCAATCCACAAAATTTCTGATGCATCTGAAAGTAGAAACTCGCCCGATTACAACGGTATGCGTACTTTTCCCCTAGGCCGTTCTAGTTATTCGTTTCGAGCATCAGAACTGCGAAAATTTTGAGTTTCTCAAGCGTTTCTTACCTCCAAACTGCCATATCTCGCGAACGGATTGACTAATCCGCAAAAT
Organism: Ptiloglossa arizonensis; assembly: GCF_051014685.1. NCBI lineage: Eukaryota > Metazoa > Arthropoda > Insecta > Hymenoptera > Colletidae > Ptiloglossa > Ptiloglossa arizonensis. The sequence goes on from NW_027479096.1 coordinate 22,798, forward strand.
TTCTGTTGCATCTGAAAGTAGAAACTCGCCCGATTAAAACGGTATGCGTACTTTTCCCCTAGGCCGTTCTAGTTATTCGTTTCGAGCATCAGAACTGCGAAAATTTTGAGTTTCTCAAGCGTTTCTTACCTCCAAACTGCTATATCTCGCGAACGGATTGACCAATCCGCAAAATTTCTGTTGCATCTGAAAGTAGAAACTCGCCCGATTACAACGGTATGCGTACTTTTCCCCTAGGCCGTTCTAGTTATTCGTTTCGAGCATCAGAACTGCGAAAATTTTGAGTTTCTCAAGCGTTTCTTACTTCCAAACCGCCATATCTCGCGAACGGATTGACCAATCCGCAAAATTTCTGTTGCATCTGAAAGTAGAAACTCGCCCGATTACAACGGTATGCGTACTTTTCCCCTAGGCCGTTCTAGTTAATCGTTTCGAGCATCAGAACTGCGAAAATTTTGAGTTTCTCAAGCGTTTCTTACTTCCAAACTGCCATATCTCGCGAACGGATTGACCAATCCGCAAAATTTCTGATGCATCTGAAAGTAGAAACTCGCCCGATTACAACGGTATGCCTACTTTTCCCTTCGGCCGTTCTGGTTATTCGTTTCGAGCATCAGAACTGCGAAAATGTTGAGTTTCTCAAGCGTTTCTTACCTCCAAACTGCCATATCTCGCGAACGGATTGACCAATCCGCAAAATTTTAGTTGCATCTGAAAGTAGAAAGTCGCCCGATTACAACGGTTTGCGTACTTTTCCCCTAGACCGTTCTAGTTATGCTTGTCGAGCATCAGAACTGCGAAAATTTTGAGTTTCTCAAGCGTTTCTTACCTCCAAACTGCCATATCTCGCGAACGGATTGAACAATCCGCAAAATTTCTGTTGCATCTGAAAGTAGAAACTCGCCCGATTACAACGGTATGCGTACTTTTACCCTAGGCCGTTCTAGTTAATCGTTTCGAGCATCAGAACTGCGAAAATTTTGAGTTTCTCAAGCGTTTCTTACTTCCAAACTGCCATATCTCGCGAACGGATTGACCAATCCGCAAAATTTCTGATGCATCTGAAAGTAGAAACTCGCCCGATTACAACGGTATGCGTACTTTTCCACTCGGCCGTTCTTGTTATTCGTTTCGAGCATCAGAACTGCGAAAATGTTGAGTTTCTCAAGCGTTTCTTACCTACAAACTGCCATATCTCGCGAACGGATTGACCAATCCGCAAAATTTCTGTTGCATCTGAAAGTAGAAATTCGCCCGATTACAACGGTATGCGTACTTCTCACCTAGACCGTTCTAGTTATGCTTGTCGAGCATCAGAACTGCGAAAATTTTGAGTTTCTCAAGCGTTTCTTACCTCCAAACTGCCATATCTCGCGAACGGATTGACCAATCCGCAAAATTTCTGTTGCATCTGAAAGTAGAAAGTCGCCCGATTACAACGGTATGCGTACTTTTCCCCTAGACCGCTCTAGTTATGCTTGTCGAGCATCAGAACTGCCAAAATTTTGATTTTCTCAAGCGTTTCTTACCTCCAAACTGCCATATCTCGCGAACGGATTGACCAATCCGCAAAATTTCTGTTGCATCTGAAAGTAGAAACTCGCCCGATTACAACGGTATGCGTACTTTTCCCCTAGGCCGTTCTAGTTATTCGTTTCGAGCATCAGAACTGCGAAAATTTTGAGTTTCTCAAGCGTTTCTTACTTCCAAACTGCCATATCTCGCGAACGGATTGAACAATCCGCAAAATTTCTGTTGCATCTGAAAGTAGAAACTCGCCCGATTACAACGGTATGCGTACTTTTCCCCTGGGCCGTTCTGGTTATTCGTTTCGAGTATCAGAACTGTGATAATTTTGAGTTTCTCGACCGTTTCTTACCTCCAAACTGCCATATCTCGCGAACGGATTGACCAATCCGCAAAATTTCTGTTGCATCTGAAAGTAGAAACTCGCCCGATTACAACGGTATGCGTACTTTTCCCCTAGGCCGTTCTAGTTATTCGTTTCGAGCATCAGAACTGCGAAAATTTTGAGTTTCTCAAGCGTTTCTTACCTCCAAACTGCCATATCTCGCGAACGGATTGACCAATCCGCAAAATTTCTGTTGCATCTGAAAGTAGAAACTCGCCCGATTACAACGGTATGCGTACTTTTCCCCTAGTCCGTTCTAGTTATTCGTTTCGAGCATCAGAACTGCGAAAATTTTGAGTTTCTCAAGCGTTTCTTACCTCCAAACTCGCATATCTCGCGATCGGATTGACCAGTCCGCAAAATTTCTGTTGCATCTGAAAGTACAAACTCGCCCGATTACAACGGTATGCCTACTTTTCCCCTAGGCCGTTCTAGTTATTCGTTTCGAGCATCAGAACTGCGAAAATGTTGAGTTTCTCAAGCGTTTCTTACCTCCAAACTGCCATATCTCGCGAACGGATTGACCAATCCGCAAAATTTCTGTTGCATCTGAAAGTAGAAACTCGCCCGATTACAACGGTATGCGTACTTTTCCCCTAGACCGTTCTAGTTATTCGTTTCGAGCATCAGAACTGCGAAAAATTTGAGTTTCTCAAGCGTTTCTTACTTCCAAACTGCCATATCTCGCGAACGGATTGACCAATCCTCAAAATTTCTGTTGCATCTGAAAGTAGAAATTCGCCCGATTACAACGGTATGCGTACTTTTCCCCTAGACCGTTCTAGTTATGCTTGTCGAGCATCAGAACTGCGAAAATTTTGAGTTTCTCAAGCGTTTCTTACTTCCAAACTGCCATATCTCGCGAACGGATTGACCAATCCACAAAATTTCTGATGCATCTGAAAGTAGAAACTCGCCCGATTACAACGGTATGCGTACTTTTCCCCTAGGCCGTTCTAGTTATTCGTTTCGAGCATCAGAACTGCGAAAAATTTGAGTTTCTCAACCGTTTCTTACCTCCAAACTGCCATATCTCGCGAACGGATTGAACAATCCGCAAAATTTCTGTTGCATCTGAAAGTAGAAACTCGCCCGATTACAACGGTATGCGTACTTTTACCCTAGGCCGTTCTAGTTAATCGTTTCGAGCATCAGAACTGCGAAAATTTTGAGTTTCTCAAGCGTTTCTTACTTCCAAACTGCCATATCTCGCGAACGGATTGACCAATCCGCAAAATTTCTGATGCATCTGAAAGTAGAAACTCGCCCGATTACAACGGTATGCGTACTTTTCCCCTCGGCCGTTCTGGTTATTCGTTTCGAGCATCAGAACTGCGAAAATGTTGAGTTTCTCAAGCGTTTCTTACCTACAAACTGTCATATCTCGCGAACGGATTGACCAATCCGCAAAATTTCTGTTGCATCTGAAAGTAGAAATTCGCCCGATTACAACGGTATGCGTACTTCTCACCTAGACCGTTCTAGTTATGCTTGTCGAGCATCAGAACTGCGAAAATTTTGAGTTTCTCAAGCGTTTCTTTCCTCCAAACTGCCATATCTCGCGAACGGATTGACCAATCCGCAAAATTTCTGTTGCATCTGAAAGTAGAAACTCGCCCGATTACAACGGTATGCGTACTTTTCCCGTCGGCCGTTGTAGTTATTCGTTTCGAGCATGAGAACTGCGAAAATTTTGTGTTTCTCAAGTGTTTCATACTTCCAAACTGCCATATCTCGCGAACGGATTGACCAATCCGCAAAATTTCTGTTGCATCTGAAAGTAGAAACTCGCCCGATTACAACGGTATGCGTACTTTTCCCCTAGGCCGTACTGGTTATTCGTTTCAAGCATCAGAACTGTGAAAATTTTGAGTTTCTCAACCGTTTCATACCTCCAAACTGCCATATCTCGCGAACGGATTGACCAATCCGCAAAATTTCTGTTGCATCTGAAAGTAGAAAGTCGCCCGATTACAACGGTATGCGTACTTTTCCCCTAGACCGCTCTAGTTATGCTTGTCGAGCATCAGAACTGCGAAAATTTTGAGTTTCTCAAGCGTTTCTTACCTCCAAACTGCCATATCTCGCGAACGGATTGACTAATCCGCAAAATTTCTGTTGCATCTGAAAGTAGAAACTCGCCCGATTACAACGGTATGCGTACTTTTCCCCTAGGCCGTTCTAGTTATTCGTTTCGAGCATCAGAACTGCGAAAATTTTGAGTTTCTCAAGCGTTTCTTACCTCCAAACTGCTATATCTCGCGAACGGATTGACCAATCCGCAAAATTTCTGTTGCATCTGAAAGTAGAAACTCGCCCGATTACAACGGTATGCGTACTTTTCCCCTAGGCCGTTCTAGTTATTCGTTTCGAGCATCAGAACTGCGAAAATTTTGAGTTTCTCAAGCGTTTCTTACCTCCAAACTGCTATATCTCGCGAACGGATTGACCAATCCGCAAAATTTCTGTTGCATCTGAAAGTAGAAACTCGCCCGATTACAACGGTATGCGTACTTTTCCCCTAGGCCGTTCTAGTTATTCGTTTCGAGCATCAGAACTGCGAAAATTTTGAGTTTCTCAAGCGTTTCTTACTTCCAAACCGCCATATCTCGCGAACGGATTGACCAATCCGCAAAATTTCTGTTGCATCTGAAAGTAGAAAGTCGCCCGATTACAACGGTTTGCGTACTTTTCCCCTAGGCCGTACTGGTTATTCGTTTCGAGCATCAGAACTGTGAAAATTTTGAGTTTCTCAACCGTTTCATACCTCCAGACTGCCATATCTCGCGAACGGATTGACCAATCCGCAAAATTTCTGTTGCATCTGAAAGTAGAAAGTCGCCCGATTACAACGGTATGCGTACTTTTCCCCTAGACCGCTCTAGTTATGCTTGTCGAGCATCAGAACTGCGAAAATTTTGAGTTTCTCAAGCGTTTCTTACCTCCAAACTGCCATATCTCGCGAACGGATTGACTAATCCGCAAAATTTATGTTGCATCTGAAAGTAGAAACTCGCCCGATTACAACGGTATGCGTACTTTTCCCCTAGGCCGTTCTAGTTATTCGTTTCGAGCATCAGAACTGCGAAAATTTTGAGTTTCTCAAGCGTTTCTTACCTCCAAACTGCTATATCTCGCGAACGGATTGACCAATCCGCAAAATTTCTGTTGCATCTGAAAGTAGAAACTCGCCCGATTACAACGGTATGCGTACTTTTCCCCTAGGCCGTTCTAGTTATTCGTTTCGAGCATCAGAACTGCGAAAATTTTGAGTTTCTCAACCGTTTCATACCTCCAAACTGCCATATCTCGCGAACGGATTGACCAATCCGCAAAATTTCTGTTGCATCTGAAAGTAGAAAGTCGCCCGATTACAACGGTATGCGTACTTTTCCCCTAGACCGCTCTAGTTATGCTTGTCGAGCATCAGAACTGCGAAAATTTTGAGTTTCTCAAGCGTTTCTTACCTCCAAACTGCCATATCTCGCGAACGGATTGACTAATCCGCAAAATTTCTGTTGCATCTGAAAGTAGAAACTCGCCCGATTACAACGGTATGCGTACTTTTCCCCTAGGCCGTTCTAGTTATTCGTTTCGAGCATCAGAACTGCGAAAATTTTGAGTTTCTCAAGCGTTTCTTACCTCCAAACTGCTATATCTCGCGAACGGATTGACCAATCCGCAAAATTTCTGTTGCATCTGAAAGTAGAAACTCGCCCGATTACAACGGTATGCGTACTTTTCCCCTAGGCCGTTCTAGTTATTCGTTTCGAGCATCAGAACTGCGAAAAATTTGAGTTTCTCAACCGTTTCATACCTCCAAACTGCCATATCTCGCGAACGGATTGACCAATCCGCAAAATTTCTGTTGCATCTGAAAGTAGAAAGTCGCCCGATTACAACGGTATGCGTACTTTTCCCCTAGACCGCTCTAGTTATGCTTGTCGAGCATCAGAACTGCGAAAATTTTGAGTTTCTCAAGCGTTTCTTACCTCCAAACTGCCATATCTCGCGAACGGATTGACTAATCCGCAAAATTTCTGTTGCATCTGAAAGTAGAAACTCGCCCGATTACAACGGTATGCGTACTTTTCCCGTAGGCCGTTGTAGTTATTCGTTTCGAGCATGAGAACTGCGAAAATTTTGGGTTTCTCAAGCGTTGCTTACCTCCAAACTGCCATATCTCGCGAACGGATTGACCAATCCGCAAAATTTCTGTTGCATCTGAAAGTAGAAACTCGCCCGATTACAACGGTATGCGTACTTTTCCCCTGGGCCGTTCTGGTTATTCGTTTCGAGTATCAGAACTGTGATAATTTTGAGTTTCTCGACCGTTTCTTACCTCCAAACTGCCATATCTCGCGAACGGATTGACCAATCCGCAAAATTTCTGTTGCATCTGAAAGTAGAAACTCGCCCGATTACAACGGTATGCGTACTTTTCCCCTAGGCCGTTCTAGTTATTCGTTTCGAGCATTAGAACTGCGAAAATTTTGAGTTTCTCAAGCGTTTCTTACCTCCAAACTGCCATATCTCGCGAACGGATTGACCAATCCGCAAAATTTCTGTTGCATCTGAAAGTAGAAACTCGCCCGATTACAACGGTATGCGTACTTTTCCCCTAGACCGCTCTAGTTATGCTTGTCGAGCATCAGAACTGCCAAAATTTTGAGTTTCTCAAGCGTTTCTTACCTCCAAACTGCCATATCTCGCGAACGGATTGACCAATCCGCAAAATTTCTGTTGCATCTGAAAGTAGAAACTCGCCCGATTACAACGGTATGCGTACTCTTCCCCTAGACCGCTCTAGTTATGCTTGTCGAGCATCAGAACTGCGAAAATTTTGAGTTTCTCAAGCGTTTCTTACCTCCAAACTGCCATATCTCGCGAACGGATTGACTAATCCGCAAAATTTCTGTTGCATCTGAAAGTAGAAACTCGCCCGATTACAACGGTATGCGTACTTTTCCCCTAGGCCGTTCTAGTTATTCGTTTCGAGCATCAGAACTGCGAAAATTTTGAGTTTTTCAAGCGTTTCTTACCTCCAAACTGCTATATCTCGCGAACGGATTGACCAATCCGCAAAATTTCTGTTGCATCTGAAAGTAGAAACTCGCCCGATTACAACGGTATGCGTACTTTTCCCCTAGGCCGTTCTAGTTATTCGTTTCGAGCATCAGAACTGCGAAAATTTTGAGTTTCTCAAGCGTTTCTTACTTCCAAACCGCCATATCTCGCGAACGGATTGACCAATCCGCAAAATTTCTGTTGCATCTGAAAGTAGAAACTCGCCCGATTACAACGGTATGCGTACTTTTCCCCTAGGCCGTTCTAGTTAATCGTTTCGAGCATCAGAACTGCGAAAATTTTGAGTTTCTCAAGCGTTTCTTACATCCAAACTGCCATATCTCGCGAACGGATTGACCAATCCGCAAAATTTCTGATGCATCTGAAAGTAGAAACTCGCCCGATTACAACGGTATGCCTACTTTTCCCTTCGGCCGTTCTGGTTATTCGTTTCGGGCATCAGAACTGCGAAAATGTTGAGTTTCTCAAGCGTTTCTTACCTCCAAACTGCCATATCTCGCGAACGGATTGACCAATCCGCAAAATTTTAGTTGCATCTGAAAGTAGAAGGTCGCCCGATTACAACGGTTTGCGTACTTTTCCCCTAGACCGTTCTAGTTATGCTTGTCGAGCATCAGAACTGCGAAAATTTTGAGTTTCTCAAGCGTTTCTTACCTCCAAACTGCCATATCTCGCGAACGGATTGAACAATCCGCAAAATTTCTGTTGCATCTGAAAGTAGAAACTCGCCCGATTACAACGGTATGCGTACTTTTACCCTAGGCCGTTCTAGTTAATCGTTTCGAGCATCAGAACTGCGAAAATTTTGAGTTTCTCAAGCGTTTCTTACTTCCAAACTGCCATATCTCGCGAACGGATTGACCAATCCGCAAAATTTCTGATGCATCTGAAAGTAGAAACTCGCCCGATTACAACGGTATGCGTACTTCTCACCTAGACCGTTCTAGTTATGCTTGTCGAGCATCAGAACTGCGAAAATTTTGAGTTTCTCAAGCGTTTCTTACCTCCAAACTGCCATAGCTCGCGAACGGATTGACCAATCCGCAAAATTTCTGTTGCATCTGAAAGTAGAAACTCGCCCGATTACAACGGTATGCGTACTTTTCCCTTCGGCCGTTGTAGTTATTCGTTTCGAGCATGAGAACTGCGAAAATTTTGTGTTTCTCAAGTGTTTCATACTTCCAAACTGCCATATCTCGCGAACGGATTGACCAATCCGCAAAATTTCTGTTGCATCTGAAAGTAGAAACTCGCCCGATTACAACGGTATGCGTACTTTTCCCCTAGGCCGTACTGGTTATTCGTTTCGAGCATCAGAACTGTGAAAATTTTGAGTTTCTCAACCGTTTCATACCTCCAAACTGCCATATCTCGCGAACGGATTGACCAATCCGCAAAATTTCTGTTGCATCTGAAAGTAGAAAGTCGCCCGATTACAACGGTATGCGTACTTTTCCCCTAGACCGCTCTAGTTATGCTTGTCGAGCATCAGAACTGCGAAAATTTTGAGTTTCTCAAGCGTTTCTTACCTCCAAACTGCCATATCTCGCGAACGGATTGACTAATCCGCAAAATTTCTGTTGCATCTGAAAGTAGAAACTCGCCCGATTAAAACGGTATGCGTACTTTTCCCCTAGGCCGTTCTAGTTATTCGTTTCGAGCATCAGAACTGCGAAAATTTTGAGTTTCTCAAGCGTTTCTTACCTCCAAACTGCTATATCTCGCGAACGGATTGACCAATCCGCAAAATTTCTGTTGCATCTGAAAGTAGAAACTCGCCCGATTACAACGGTATGCGTACTTTTCCCCTAGGCCGTTCTAGTTATTCGTTTCGAGCATCAGAACTGCGAAAATTTTGAGTTTCTCAAGCGTTTCTTACTTCCAAACCGCCATATCTCGCGAACGGATTGACCAATCCGCAAAATTTCTGTTGCATCTGAAAGTAGAAACTCGCCCGATTACAACGGTATGCGTACTTTTCCCCTAGGCCGTTCTAGTTAATCGTTTCGAGCATCAGAACTGCGAAAATTTTGAGTTTCTCAAGCGTTTCTTACTTCCAAACTGCCATATCTCGCGAACGGATTGACCAATCCGCAAAATTTCTGATGCATCTGAAAGTAGAAACTCGCCCGATTACAACGGTATGCGTACTTCTCACCTAGACCGTTCTAGTTATGCTTGTCGAGCATCAGAACTGCGAAAATTTTGAGTTTCTCAAGCGTTTCTTACCTCCAAACTGCCATAGCTCGCGAACGGATTGACCAATCCGCAAAATTTCTGTTGCATCTGAAAGTAGAAACTCGCCCGATTACAACGGTATGCGTACTTTTCCCTTCGGCCGTTGTAGTTATTCGTTTCGAGCATGAGAACTGCGAAAATTTTGTGTTTCTCAAGTGTTTCATACTTCCAAACTGCCATATCTCGCGAACGGATTGACCAATCCGCAAAATTTCTGTTGCATCTGAAAGTAGAAACTCGCCCGATTACAACGGTATGCGTACTTTTCCCCTAGGCCGTACTGGTTATTCGTTTCGAGCATCAGAACTGTGAAAATTTTGAGTTTCTCAACCGTTTCATACCTCCAAACTGCCATATCTCGCGAACGGATTGACTAATCCGCAAAATTTCTGTTGCATCTGAAAGTAGAAACTCGCCCGATTAAAACGGTATGCGTACTTTTCCCCTAGGCCGTTCTAGTTATTCGTTTCGAGCATCAGAACTGCGAAAATGTTGAGTTTCTCAAGCGTTTCTTACCTCCAAACTGCCATATCTCGCGAACGGATTGACCAATCCGCAAAATTTCTGTTGCATCTGAAAGTAGAAATTCGCCCGATTACAACGGTATGCGTACTTCTCACCTAGACCGTTCTAGTTATGCTTGTCGAGCATCAGAACTGCGAAAATTTTGAGTTTCTCAAGCGTTTCTTACCTCCAAACTGCCATATCTCGCGAACGGATTGACCAATCCGCAAAATTTCTGTTGCATCTGAAAGTAGAAAGTCGCCCGATTACAACGGTATGCGTACTTTTCCCCTAGACCGCTCTAGTTATGCTTGTCGAGCATCAGAACTGCCAAAATTTTGATTTTCTCAAGCGTTTCTTACCTCCAAACTGCCATATCTCGCGAACGGATTGACCAATCCGCAAAATTTCTGTTGCATCTGAAAGTAGAAACTCGCCCGATTACAACGGTATGCGTACTTTTCCCCTAGGCCGTTCTAGTTATTCGTTTCGAGCATCAGAACTGCGAAAATTTTGAGTTTCTCAAGCGTTTCTTACTTCCAAACTGCCATATCTCGCGAACGGATTGAACAATCCGCAAAATTTCTGTTGCATCTGAAAGTAGAAACTCGCCCGATTACAACGGTATGCGTACTTTTCCCGTAGGCCGTTGTAGTTATTCGTTTCGAGCATGAGAACTGCGAAAATTTTGGGTTTCTCAAGCGTTGCTTACCTCCAAACTGCCATATCTCGCGAACGGATTGACCAATCCGCAAAATTTCTGTTGCATCTGAAAGTAGAAACTCGCCCGATTACAACGGTATGCGTACTTTTCCCCTGGGCCGTTCTGGTTATTCGTTTCGAGTATCAGAACTGTGATAATTTTGAGTTTCTCGACCGTTTCTTACCTCCAAACTGCCATATCTCGCGAACGGATTGACCAATCCGCAAAATTTCTGTTGCATCTGAAAGTAGAAACTCGCCCGATTACAACGGTATGCGTACTTTTCCCCTAGGCCGTTCTAGTTATTCGTTTCGAGCATCAGAACTGCGAAAATTTTGAGTTTCTCAAGCGTTTCTTACCTCCAAACTGCCATATCTCGCGAACGGATTGACCAATCCGCAAAATTTCTGTTGCATCTGAAAGTAGAAACTCGCCCGATTACAACGGTATGCGTACTTTTCCCCTAGTCCGTTCTAGTTATTCGTTTCGAGCATCAGAACTGCGAAAATTTTGAGTTTCTCAAGCGTTTCTTACCTCCAAACTCGCATATCTCGCGATCGGATTGACCAGTCCGCAAAATTTCTGTTGCATCTGAAAGTACAAACTCGCCCGATTACAACGGTATGCCTACTTTTCCCCTAGGCCGTTCTAGTTATTCGTTTCGAGCATCAGAACTGCGAAAATGTTGAGTTTCTCAAGCGTTTCTTACCTCCAAACTGCCATATCTCGCGAACGGATTGACCAATCCGCAAAATTTCTGTTGCATCTGAAAGTAGAAACTCGCCCGATTACAACGGTATGCGTACTTTTCCCCTAGACCGTTCTAGTTATTCGTTTCGAGCATCCGAACTGCGAAAAATTTGAGTTTCTCAAGCGTTTCTTACTTCCAAACTGCCATATCTCGCGAACGGATTGACCAATCCTCAAAATTTCTGTTGCATCTGAAAGTAGAAATTCGCCCGATTACAACGGTATGCGTACTTTTCCCCTAGACCGTTCTAGTTATGCTTGTCGAGCATCAGAACTGCGAAAATTTTGAGTTTCTGAAGCGTTTCTTACTTCCAAACTGCCATATCTCGCGAACGGATTGACCAATCCACAAAATTTCTGATGCATCTGAAAGTAGAAACTCGCCCGATTACAACGGTATGCGTACTTTTCCCCTAGGCCGTTCTAGTTATTCGTTTCGAGCATCAGAACTGCGAAAAATTTGAGTTTCTCAACCGTTTCTTACCTCCAAACTGCCATATCTCGCGAACGGATTGAACAATCCGCAAAATTTCTGTTGCATCTGAAAGTAGAAACTCGCCCGATTACAACGGTATGCGTACTTTTACCCTAGGCCGTTCTAGTTAATCGTTTCGAGCATCAGAACTGCGAAAATTTTGAGTTTCTCAAGCGTTTCTTACTTCCAAACTGCCATATCTCGCGAACGGATTGACCAATCCGCAAAATTTCTGATGCATCTGAAAGTAGAAACTCGCCCGATTACAACGGTATGCGTACTTTTCCCCTCGGCCGTTCTGGTTATTCGTTTCGAGCATCAGAACTGCGAAAATGTTGAGTTTCTCAAGCGTTTCTTACCTACAAACTGTCATATCTCGCGAACGGATTGACCAATCCGCAAAATTTCTGTTGCATCTGAAAGTAGAAATTCGCCCGATTACAACGGTATGCGTACTTCTCACCTAGACCGTTCTAGTTATGCTTGTCGAGCATCAGAACTGCGAAAATTTTGAGTTTCTCAAGCGTTTCTTTCCTCCAAACTGCCATATCTCGCGAACGGATTGACCAATCCGCAAAATTTCTGTTGCATCTGAAAGTAGAAACTCGCCCGATTACAACGGTATGCGTACTTTTCCCGTCGGCCGTTGTAGTTATTCGTTTCGAGCATGAGAACTGCGAAAATTTTGTGTTTCTCAAGTGTTTCATACTTCCAAACTGCCATATCTCGCGAACGGATTGACCAATCCGCAAAATTTCTGTTGCATCTGAAAGTAGAAACTCGCCCGATTACAACGGTATGCGTACTTTTCCCCTAGGCCGTACTGGTTATTCGTTTCGAGCATCAGAACTGTGAAAATTTTGAGTTTCTCAACCGTTTCATACCTCCAAACTGCCATATCTCGCGAACGGATTGACCAATCCGCAAAATTTCTGTTGCATCTGAAAGTAGAAAGTCGCCCGATTACAACGGTATGCGTACTTTTCCCCTAGACCGCTCTAGTTATGCTTGTCGAGCATCAGAACTGCGAAAATTTTGAGTTTCTCAAGCGTTTCTTACCTCCAAACTGCCATATCTCGCGAACGGATTGACTAATCCGCAAAATTTCTGTTGCATCTGAAAGTAGAAACTCGCCCGATTAAAACGGTATGCGTACTTTTCCCCTAGGCCGTTCTAGTTATTCGTTTCGAGCATCAGAACTGCGAAAATTTTGAGTTTCTCAAGCGTTTCTTACCTCCAAACTGCTATATCTCGCGAACGGATTGACCAATCCGCAAAATTTCTGTTGCATCTGAAAGTAGAAACTCGCCCGATTACAACGGTATGCGTACTTTTCCCCTAGGCCGTTCTAGTTATTCGTTTCGAGCATCAGAACTGCGAAAATTTTGAGTTTCTCAAGCGTTTCTTACCTCCAAACTGCTATATCTCGCGAACGGATTGACCAATCCGCAAAATTTCTGTTGCATCTGAAAGTAGAAACTCGCCCGATTACAACGGTATGCGTACTTTTCCCCTAGGCCGTTCTAGTTATTCGTTTCGAGCATCAGAACTGCGAAAATTTTGAGTTTCTCAAGCGTTTCTTACCTCCAAACTGCTATATCTCGCGAACGGATTGACCAATCCGCAAAATTTCTGTTGCATCTGAAAGTAGAAACTCGCCCGATTACAACGGTATGCGTACTTTTCCCCTAGGCCGTTCTATTTATTCGTTTCGAGCATCAGAACTGCGAAAATTTTGAGTTTCTCAAGCGTTTCTTACTTCCAAACCGCCATATCTCGCGAACGGATTGACCAATCCGCAAAATTTCTGTTGCATCTGAAAGTAGAAACTCGCCCGATTACAACGGTATGCGTACTTTTCCCCTAGGCCGTTCTAGTTAATCGTTTCGAGCATCAGAACTGCGAAAATTTTGAGTTTCTCAAGCGTTTCTTACTTCCAAACTGCCATATCTCGCGAACGGATTGACCAATCCGCCAAATTTCTGATGCATCTGAAAGTAGAAACTCGCCCGATTACAACGGTATGCCTACTTTTCCCTTCGGCCGTTCTGGTTATTCGTTTCGGGCATCAGAACTGCGAAAATGTTGAGTTTCTCAAGCGTTTCTTACCTCCAAACTGCCATATCTCGCGAACGGATTGACCAATCCGCAAAATTTTAGTTGCATCTGAAAGTAGAAAGTCGCCCGATTACAACGGTTTGCGTACTTTTCCCCTAGGCCGTACTGGTTATTCGTTTCGAGCATCAGAACTGTGAAAATTTTGAGTTTCTCAACCGTTTCATACCTCCAGACTGCCATATCTCGCGAACGGATTGACCAATCCGCAAAATTTCTGTTGCATCTGAAAGTAGAAAGTCGCCCGATTACAACGGTATGCGTACTTTTCCCCTAGACCGCTCTAGTTATGCTTGTCGAGCATCAGAACTGCGAAAATTTTGAGTTTCTCAAGCGTTTCTTACCTCCAAACTGCCATATCTCGCGAACGGATTGACTAATCCGCAAAATTTCTGTTGCATCTGAAAGTAGAAACTCGCCCGATTACAACGGTATGCGTACTTTTCCCCTAGGCCGTTCTAGTTATTCGTTTCGAGCATCAGAACTGCGAAAATTTTGAGTTTCTCAAGCGTTTCTTACCTCCAAACTGCTATATCTCGCGAACGGATTGACCAATCCGCAAAATTTCTGTTGCATCTGAAAGTAGAAACTCGCCCGATTACAACGGTATGCGTACTTTTCCCCTAGGCCGTTCTAGTTATTCGTTTCGAGCATCAGAACTGCGAAAATTTTGAGTTTCTCAACCGTTTCATACCTCCAAACTGCCATATCTCGCGAACGGATTGACCAATCCGCAAAATTTCTGTTGCATCTGAAAGTAGAAAGTCGCCCGATTACAACGGTATGCGTACTTTTCCCCTATACCGCTCTAGTTATGCTTGTCGAGCATCAGAACTGCGAAAATTTTGAGTTTCTCAAGCGTTTCTTACCTCCAAACTGCCATATCTCGCGAACGGATTGACTAATCCGCAAAATTTCTGTTGCATCTGAAAGTAGAAACTCGCCCGATTACAACGGTATGCGTACTTTTCCCCTAGGCCGTTCTAGTTATTCGTTTCGAGCATCAGAACTGCGAAAATTTTGAGTTTCTCAAGCGTTTCTTACCTCCAAACTGCTATATCTCGCGAACGGATTGACCAATCCGCAAAATTTCTGTTGCATCTGAAAGTAGAAACTCGCCCGATTACAACGGTATGCGTACTTTTCCCCTAGGCCGTTCTAGTTATTCGTTTCGAGCATCAGAACTGCGAAAATTTTGAGTTTCTCAAGCGTTTCTTACCTCCAAACTGCTATATCTCGCGAACGGATTGAACAATCCGCAAAATTTCTGTTGCATCTGAAAGTAGAAACTCGCCCGATTACAACGGTATGCGTACTTTTCCCCTAGGCCGTTCTATTTATTCGTTTCGAGCATCAGAACTGCGAAAATTTTGAGTTTCTCAAGCGTTTCTTACTTCCAAACCGCCATATCTCGCGAACGGATTGACCAATCCGCAAAATTTCTGTTGCATCTGAAAGTAGAAACTCGCCCGATTACAACGGTATGCGTACTTTTCCCCTAGGCCGTTCTAGTTAATCGTTTCGAGCATCAGAACTGCGAAAATTTTGAGTTTCTCAAGCGTTTCTTACTTCCAAACTGCCATATCTCGCGAACGGATTGACCAATCCGCCAAATTTCTGATGCATCTGAAAGTAGAAACTCGCCCGATTACAACGGTATGCCTACTTTTCCCTTCGGCCGTTCTGGTTATTCGTTTCGGGCATCAGAACTGCGAAAATGTTGAGTTTCTCAAGCGTTTCTTACCTCCAAACTGCCATATCTCGCGAACGGATTGACCAATCCGCAAAATTTTAGTTGCATCTGAAAGTAGAAAGTCGCCCGATTACAACGGTTTGCGTACTTTTCCCCTAGGCCGTACTGGTTATTCGTTTCGAGCATCAGAACTGTGAAAATTTTGAGTTTCTCAACCGTTTCATACCTCCAGACTGCCATATCTCGCGAACGGATTGACCAATCCGCAAAATTTCTGTTGCATCTGAAAGTAGAAAGTCGCCCGATTACAACGGTATGCGTACTTTTCCCCTAGACCGCTCTAGTTATGCTTGTCGAGCATCAGAACTGCGAAAATTTTGAGTTTCTCAAGCGTTTCTTACCTCCAAACTGCCATATCTCGCGAACGGATTGACTAATCCGCAAAATTTCTGTTGCATCTGAAAGTAGAAACTCGCCCGATTACAACGGTATGCGTACTTTTCCCCTAGGCCGTTCTAGTTATTCGTTTCGAGCATCAGAACTGCGAAAATTTTGAGTTTCTCAAGCGTTTCTTACCTCCAAACTGCTATATCTCGCGAACGGATTGACCAATCCGCAAAATTTCTGTTGCATCTGAAAGTAGAAACTCGCCCGATTACAACGGTATGCGTACTTTTCCCCTAGGCCGTTCTAGTTATTCGTTTCGAGCATCAGAACTGCGAAAATTTTGAGTTTCTCAACCGTTTCATACCTCCAAACTGCCATATCTCGCGAACGGATTGACCAATCCGCAAAATTTCTGTTGCATCTGAAAGTAGAAAGTCGCCCGATTACAACGGTATGCGTACTTTTCCCCTAGACCGCTCTAGTTATGCTTGTCGAGCATCAGAACTGCGAAAATTTTGAGTTTCTCAAGCGTTTCTTACCTCCAAACTGCCATATCTCGCGAACGGATTGACTAATCCGCAAAATTTCTGTTGCATCTGAAAGTAGAAACTCGCCCGATTACAACGGTATGCGTACTTTTCCCCTAGGCCGTTCTAGTTATTCGTTTCGAGCATCAGAACTGCGAAAATTTTGAGTTTCTCAAGCGTTTCTTACCTCCAAACTGCTATATCTCGCGAACGGATTGACCAATCCGCAAAATTTCTGTTGCATCTGAAAGTAGAAACTCGCCCGATTACAACGGTATGCGTACTTTTCCCCTAGGCCGTTCTAGTTATTCGTTTCGAGCATCAGAACTGCGAAAAATTTGAGTTTCTCAACCGTTTCTTACCTCCAAACTGCCATATCTCGCGAACGGATTGAACAATCCGCAAAATTTCTGTTGCATCTGAAAGTAGAAACTCGCCCGATTACAACGGTATGCGTACTTTTACCCTAGGCCGTTCTAGTTAATCGTTTCGAGCATCAGAACTGCGAAAATTTTGAGTTTCTCAAGCGTTTCTTACTTCCAAACTGCCATATCTCGCGAACGGATTGACCAATCCGCAAAATTTCTGATGCATCTGAAAGTAGAAACTCGCCCGATTACAACGGTATGCGTACTTTTCCCCTCGGCCGTTCTGGTTATTCGTTTCGAGCATCAGAACTGCGAAAATGTTGAGTTTCTCAAGCGTTTCTTACCTACAAACTGTCATATCTCGCGAACGGATTGACCAATCCGCAAAATTTCTGTTGCATCTGAAAGTAGAAATTCGCCCGATTACAGCGGTATGCGTACTTCTCACCTAGACCGTTCTAGTTATGCTTGTCGAGCATCAGAACTGCGAAAATTTTGAGTTTCTCAAGCGTTTCTTTCCTCCAAACTGCCATATCTCGCGAACGGATTGACCAATCCGCAAAATTTCTGTTGCATCTGAAAGTAGAAACTCGCCCGATTACAACGGTATGCGTACTTTTCCCGTCGGCCGTTGTAGTTATTCGTTTCGAGCATGAGAACTGCGAAAATTTTGTGTTTCTCAAGTGTTTCATACTTCCAAACTGCCATATCTCGCGAACGGATTGACCAATCCGCAAAATTTCTGTTGCATCTGAAAGTAGAAACTCGCCCGATTACAACGGTATGCGTACTTTTCCCCTAGGCCGTACTGGTTATTCGTTTCGAGCATCAGAACTGTGAAAATTTTGAGTTTCTCAACC
Source organism: Ptiloglossa arizonensis (assembly GCF_051014685.1). Classification (NCBI taxonomy): domain Eukaryota; kingdom Metazoa; phylum Arthropoda; class Insecta; order Hymenoptera; family Colletidae; genus Ptiloglossa; species Ptiloglossa arizonensis. The sequence goes on from NW_027479096.1 coordinate 40,418, forward strand.
GTTTCATACCTCCAAACTGCCATATCTCGCGAACGGATTGACCAATCCGCAAAATTTCTGTTGCATCTGAAAGTAGAAAGTCGCCCGATTACAACGGTATGCGTACTTTTCCCCTAGACCGCTCTAGTTATGCTTGTCGAGCATCAGAACTGCGAAAATTTTGAGTTTCTCAAGCGTTTCTTACCTCCAAACTGCCATATCTCGCGAACGGATTGACTAATCCGCAAAATTTCTGTTGCATCTGAAAGTAGAAACTCGCCCGATTACAACGGTATGCGTACTTTTCCCCTAGGCCGTTCTAGTTATTCGTTTCGAGCATCAGAACTGCGAAAATTTTGAGTTTCTCAAGCGTTTCTTACCTCCAAACTGCTATATCTCGCGAACGGATTGACCAATCCGCAAAATTTCTGTTGCTTCTGAAAGTAGAAACTCGCCCGATTACAACGGTATGCGTACTTTTCCCCTAGGCCGTTCTAGTTATTCGTTTCGAGCATCAGAACTGCGAAAATTTTGAGTTTCTCAAGCGTTTCTTACCTCCAAACTGCTATATCTCGCGAACGGATTGACCAATCCGCAAAATTTCTGTTGCATCTGAAAGTAGAAACTCGCCCGATTACAACGGTATGCGTACTTTTCCCCTAGGCCGTTCTAGTTATTCGTTTCGAGCATCAGAACTGCGAAAATTTTGAGTTTCTCAAGCGTTTCTTACTTCCAAACCGCCATATCTCGCGAACGGATTGACCAATCCGCAAAATTTCTGTTGCATCTGAAAGTAGAAACTCGCCCGATTACAACGGTATGCGTACTTTTCCCCTAGGCCGTTCTAGTTAATCGTTTCGAGCATCAGAACTGCGAAAATTTTGAGTTTCTCAAGCGTTTCTTACTTCCAAACTGCCATATCTCGCGAACGGATTGACCAATCCGCCAAATTTCTGATGCATCTGAAAGTAGAAACTCGCCCGATTACAACGGTATGCCTACTTTTCCCTTCGGCCGTTCTGGTTATTCGTTTCGGGCATCAGAACTGCGAAAATGTTGAGTTTCTCAAGCGTGTCTTACCTCCAAACTGCCATATCTCGCGAACGGATTGACCAATCCGCAAAATTTTAGTTGCATCTGAAAGTAGAAACTCGCCCGATTACAACGGTATGCGTACTTTTCCCCTAGGCCGTTCTAGTTATTCGTTTCGAGCATCAGAACTGCGAAAATTTTGAGTTTCTCAAGCGTTTCTTACCTCCAAACTGCTATATCTCGCGAACGGATTGACCAATCCGCAAAATTTCTGTTGCATCTGAAAGTAGAAACTCGCCCGATTACAACGGTATGCGTACTTTTCCCCTAGACCGCTCTAGTTATGCTTGTCGAGCATCAGAACTGCGAAAATTTTGAGTTTCTCAAGCGTTTCTTACCTCCAAACTGCCATATCTCGCGAACGGATTGACTAATCCGCAAAATTTCTGTTGCATCTGAAAGTAGAAACTCGCCCGATTACAACGGTATGCGTACTTTTCCCCTAGGCCGTTCTAGTTATTCGTTTCGAGCATCAGAACTGCGAAAATTTTGAGTTTCTCAAGCGTTTCTTACCTCCAAACTGCTATATCTCGCGAACGGATTGACCAATCCGCAAAATTTCTGTTGCATCTGAAAGTAGAAACTCGCCCGATTACAACGGTATGCGTACTTTTCCCCTAGGCCGTTCTAGTTATTCGTTTCGAGCATCAGAACTGCGAAAATTTTGAGTTTCTCAAGCGTTTCTTACCTCCAAACTGCTATATCTCGTGAACGGATTGACAAATCCGCAAAATTTCTGTTGCATCTGAAAGTAGAAACTCGCCCGATTACAACGGTATGCGTACTTTTCCCCTAGGCCGTTCTAGTTATTCGTTTCGAGCATCAGAACTGCGAAAATTTTGAGTTTCTCAAGCGTTTCTTACTTCCAAACCGCCATATCTCGCGAACGGATTGACCAATCCGCAAAATTTCTGTTGCATCTGAAAGTAGAAACTCGCCCGATTACAACGGTATGCGTACTTTTCCCCTAGGCCGTTCTAGTTAATCGTTTCGAGCATCAGAACTGCGAAAATTTTGAGTTTCTCAAGCGTTTCTTACTTCCAAACTGCCATATCTCGCGAACGGATTGACCAATCCGCAAAATTTCTGATGCATCTGAAAGTAGAAACTCGCCCGATTACAACGGTATGCCTACTTTTCCCTTCGGCCGTTCTGGTTATTCGTTTCGGGCATCAGAACTGCGAAAATGTTGAGTTTCTCAAGCGTTTCTTACCTCCAAACTGCCATATCTCGCGAACGGATTGACCAATCCGCAAAATTTTAGTTGCATCTGAAAGTAGAAAGTCGCCCGATTACAACGGTTTGCGTACTTTTCCCCTAGGCCGTACTGGTTATTCGTTTCGAGCATCAGAACTGTGAAAATTTTGAGTTTCTCAACCGTTTCATACCTCCAAACTGCCATATCTCGCGAACGGATTGACCAATCCGCAAAATTTCTGTTGCATCTGAAAGTAGAAAGTCGCCCGATTACAACGGTATGCGTACTCTTCCCCTAGACCGCTCTAGTTATGCTTGTCGAGCATCAGAACTGCGAAAATTTTGAGTTTCTCAAGCGTTTCTTACCTCCAAACTGCCATATCTCGCGAACGGATTGACTAATCCGCAAAATTTCTGTTGCATCTGAAAGTAGAAACTCGCCCGATTACAACGGTATGCGTACTTTTCCCCTAGGCCGTTCTAGTTATTCGTTTCGAGCATCAGAACTGCGAAAATTTTGAGTTTCTCAAGCGTTTCTTACCTCCAAACTGCTATATCTCGCGAACGGATTGACCAATCCGCAAAATTTCTGTTGCATCTGAAAGTAGAAACTCGCCCGATTACAACGGTATGCGTACTTTTCCCCTAGGCCGTTCTAGTTATTCGTTTCGAGCATCAGAACTGCGAAAATTTTGAGTTTCTCAAGCGTTTCTTACTTCCAAACCGCCATATCTCGCGAACGGATTGACCAATCCGCAAAATTTCTGTTGCATCTGAAAGTAGAATCTCGCCCGATTACAACGGTATGCGTACTTTTCCCCTAGGCCGTTCTAGTTAATCGTTTCGAGCATCAGAACTGCGAAAATTTTGAGTTTCTCAAGCGTTTCTTACATCCAAACTGCCATATCTCGCGAACGGATTGACCAATCCGCAAAATTTCTGATGCATCTGAAAGTAGAAACTCGCCCGATTACAACGGTATGCCTACTTTTCCCTTCGGCCGTTCTGGTTATTCGTTTCGGGCATCAGAACTGCGAAAATGTTGAGTTTCTCAAGCGTTTCTTACCTCCAAACTGCCATATCTCGCGAACGGATTGACCAATCCGCAAAATTTTAGTTGCATCTGAAAGTAGAAAGTCGCCCGATTACAACGGTTTGCGTACTTTTCCCCTAGACCGTTCTAGTTATGCTTGTCGAGCATCAGAACTGCGAAAATTTTGAGTTTCTCAAGCGTTTCTTACCTCCAAACTGCCATATCTCGCGAACGGATTGACCAATCCGCAAAATTTTAGTTGCATCTGAAAGTAGAAAGTCGCCCGATTACAACGGTTTGCGTACTTTTCCCCTAGGCCGTACTGGTTATTCGTTTCGAGCATCAGAACTGTGAAAATTTTGAGTTTCTCAACCGTTTCATACCTCCAAACTGCCATATCTCGCGAACGGATTGACCAATCCGCAAAATTTCTGTTGCATCTGAAAGTAGAAAGTCGCCCGATTACAACGGTATGCGTACTCTTCCCCTAGACCGCTCTAGTTATGCTTGTCGAGCATCAGAACTGCGAAAATTTTGAGTTTCTCAAGCGTTTCTTACCTCCAAACTGCCATATCTCGCGAACGGATTGACTAATCCGCAAAATTTCTGTTGCATCTGAAAGTAGAAACTCGCCCGATTACAACGGTATGCGTACTTTTCCCCTAGGCCGTTCTAGTTATTCGTTTCGAGCATCAGAACTGCCAAAATTTTGAGTTTCTCAAGCGTTTCTTACCTCCAAACTGCCATATCTCGCGAACGGATTGACCAATCCGCAAAATTTCTGTTGCATCTGAAAGTAGAAACTCGCCCGATTACAACGGTATGCGTACTCTTCCCCTAGGCCGTTCTAGTTATTCGTTTCGAGCATCAGAACTGCGAAAATTTTGAGTTTCTCAAGCGTTTCTTACTTCCAAACTGCCATATCTCGCGAACGGATTGAACAATCCGCAAAATTTCTGTTGCATCTGAAAGTAGAAACTCGCCCGATTACAACGGTATGCGTACTCTTCCCCTAGGCCGTTCTAGTTATTCGTTTCGAGCATCAGAACTGCGAAAATTTTGAGTTTCTCAAGCGTTTCTTACTTCCAAACTGCCATATCTCGCGAACGGATTGAACAATCCGCAAAATTTCTGTTGCATCTGAAAGTAGAAACTCGCCCGATTACAACGGTATGCGTACTTTTCCCCTGGGCCGTTCTGGTTATTCGTTTCGAGTATCAGAACTGTGATAATTTTGAGTTTCTCGACCGTTTCTTACCTCCAAACTGCCATATCTCGCGAACGGATTGACCAATCCGCAAAATTTCTGTTGCATCTGAAAGTAGAAAGTCGCCCGATTACAACGGTATGCGTACTTTTCCCCTAGACCGTTCTAGTTATGCTTGTCGAGCATCAGAACTGCGAAAATTTTGAGTTTCTCAAGCGTTTCTTACCTCCAAACTGCCATATCTCGCGAACGGATTGACTAATCCGCAAAATTTCTGTTGCATCTGAAAGCAGAAACTCGCCCGATTACAACGGTATGCGTACTTTTCCCCTAGGCCGTTCTAGTTATTCGTTGCGAGCATCAGAACTGCGAAAATTTTGAGTTTCTCAAGCGTTTCTTACCTCCAAACTGCCATATCACGCGAACGGATTGACCAATCCGCAAAATTTCTGTTGCATCTGAAAGTAGAAACTCGCCCGATTACAACGGTATGCGTACTTTTCCCCTAGAACGTTCTAGTTATGCTTGTCGAGCATCAGAACTGCGAAAATTTTGAGTTTCTCAAGCGTTTCTTACCTCCAAACTGCCATATCTCGTGAACGGAATGACCAATCCGCAAAATTTCTGTTGCATCTTAAAGTAGAAACTCGCCCGATTACAACGGTATGCGTACTTTTCCCCTAGTCCGTTCTAGTTATTCGTTTCGAGCATCAGAACTGCGAAAATTTTGAGTTTTTCAAGCGTTTCTTACTTCCAAATTGCCATACCTCGCGAACGGATTGAGCAATCCGCAAAATTTCTGTTGCATCTGAAAGTAGAAAGTCGCCCGATTACAACGGTATGCGTACTTTTCCCCTAGAACGTTCTAGTTATGCTTGTCGAGCATCAGAACTGCGAAAATTTTGAGTTTCTCAAGCGTTTCTTACCTCCAAACTGCCATATCTCGCGAACGGATTGACCAAATCCGTAAATTTCTGTTGCATCTGAAAGTAGAAACTCGCCCGATTACAACGTATGCGTACTTTTCCCCTAGGCCGTTCTAGTTATTCGTTTCGAGCATCAGAACTGCGAAAATGTTGAGTTTCTCAAGCGTTTCTTACATACAAACTGCCATATCTCGCGAACGGATTGACCAATCCGCAAAATTTCTGTTGCATCTGAAAGTAGAAATTGGCCCGATTACAACGGTATGCGTACTTTTCCCCTAGACCGTTCTAGTTATGCTTGTCGAGCATCAGAACTGCGAAAATTTTGAGTTTCTCAAGCGTTTCTTACTTCCAAACTGCCATATCTCGCGAACGGATTGACCAATTCGCAAAATTTCTGTTGCATCTGAAAGTAGAAACTCGCCCGATTACAACGGTAGGTGTAGTTTTCCCCTAGGCCGTTCTAGTTATTCGTTTCGAGCATCAGAACTGCGAAAATGTTGAGTTTCTCAAGCGTTTCTTACCTACAAACTGCCATATCTCGCGAACGGATTGACCAATCCGCAAAATTTCTGTTGCATCTGAAAGTAGAAACTCGCCCGATTACAACGGTATGCGTACTTTTCCCCTAGGCCGTACTGGTTATTCGTTTCGAGCATCAGAACTGTGAAAATTTTGAGTTTCTCAACCGTTTCTTACCTCCAAACTGCCATATCTCGCGAACGGATTGACCAATCCGCAAAATTTCTGTTGCATCTGAAAGTAGAAATTCGCCCGATTACAACGGTATGCGTGCTTTTCCCCTAGACCGCTCTAGTTATGCTTGTCGAGCACCAGAACTGCGAAAATTTTGAGTTTCTCAAGCGTTTCTTACCTCCAAACTGCCATACCTCGCGAACGGATTGACCAATCCGCAAAATTTCTGTTGCATCTGAAGGTAGAAACTCGCCCGATTACAACGGTATGCGTACTTTTCCCCTAGAACGTTCTGGTTATGCTTGTCGAGCATCAGAACTGCGAAAATTTTGAGTTTCTCAAGCGTTTCTTACCTCCAAACTGCCATATCTCGCGAACGGATTGACCAATCCGTAAAATTTCTGTTGCATCTGAAAGTAGAAACTCGCCCGATTAGCAACGGTATGCGTACTTTTCCCCTAGGCCGTTCTAGTTATTCGTTTCGAGCATCAGAACTGCGAAAATGTTGAGTTTCTCAAGCGTTTCTTACCTACAAACTGCCATATCTCGCGAACGGATTGACCAATCCTCAAAATTTCTGTTGCATCTGAAAGTAGAAATTCGCCCGATTACAACTGTATGCGTACTTTTCCCCTAGACCGTTCTAGTTATTGCTTGTCGAGCATCAGAAACTGCGAAAATTTTGAGTTTCTCAAGCGTTTCTTACCTCCAAACTGCCATATCTCGCGAACGGATTGACCAATCCGCAAAATTTCTGTTGCATCTGAAAGTAGAAACGCGCCCGATTACAACGGTATGCGTACTTTTCCCCTAGGCCGTTCTAGTTAATCGTTTCGAGCATCAGAACTGCGAAAATTTGAGATTCTCAAGCGTTTTCTTACTTCCAAACTGCCATATCTCGCGAACGGATTGACCAATCCGCAAAATTTCTGATGCATCTGAAAGTAGAAAGTCGCCCGATTACAACGGTATGCGTACTTTTCCCCTAGAACGTTCTAGTTATGCTTGTCGAGCATCAGAACTGCGAAAATTTTGAGTTTCTCAAGCGTTTCTTACCTCCAAACTGCCATATCTCGTGAACGGAATGACCAATCCGCAAAATTTCTGTTGCATCTTAAAGTAGAAACTCGCCCGATTACAACGGTATGCGTACTTTTCCCCTAGTCCGTTCTAGTTATTCGTTTCGTAGCATCAGAACTGCGAAAATTTTGAGTTTTTCAAGCGTTTCTTACTTCCAAATTGCCATACCTCGCGAACGGATTGAGCAATCCGCAAAATTTCTGTTGCATCTGAAGGTAGAAATCGCCCGATTACAACGGTATGCGCACTTTTCCCCTAGTCGGTTCTAGTTACTCGTTTCGAGCATCAGAACTGCGAAAATTTTGAGTTTCTCAAGCGTTTCTTACCTCCAAACTGCCATATCTCGCGAACGGATTGACCAATCCGTAAAATTTCTGTTGCATCTGAAAGTAGAAACTCGCCCGATTACAACGGTATGCGTACTTTTCCCCTAGGCCGTTCTAGTTATTCGTTTCGAGCATCAGAACTGCGAAAATTTTGAGTTTCTCAACCGTTTCTTACCTCCAAACTGCCATATCTCGCGAACGGATTGACCAATCCGCAAATTTCTGTTGCATCTGAAAGTAGAAATTCGCCCAATTACAAGGGTATGCGCACTTTTCCCCTAGTCGGTTCTAGTTACTCGTTTCGAGCATCAGAACTGCGAAAAATTTGAGTTCTCAAGCGTTTCTGACCTCCAAACTGCCATATCTCGCGAACGGATTGACCAATCCGCAAAATTTCTGTTGCATCTGAAAGTAGAAACTCGCCCAATTACAACGGTATGCGTACTTTTCCCCTAGGCCGTACTGGTTATTCGTTTCGAGCATCAGAACTGTGAAAATTTTGAGTTTCTCAACCGTTTCTTACCTCCAAACTGCCATATCTCGCGAACGGATTGACCAATCCGCAAAATTTCTGTTGCATCTGAAAGTAGAATGTCGTCCGATTAGAACGGTATGCGTACTATTCCCCTAGACCGTTCTAGTTATGCTTGTCGAGCATCAGAACTGCGAAAATTTTGAGTTTCTCAAGCGTTTCTTACCTCCAAACAGCCATATCTCGGCGAACGGATTGACTAATCAGCAAGAATTTCTGTTGCATCTGAAAGTAGAAACTCGCCCGATTACAACGGTATGCGTACTTTTCCCCTAGGCCGTTCTAGTTATTCGTTTCGAGCATCAGAACTGCGAAAATTTTGAGTTTCTCAAGCGTTTCTTACCTCCAAACTGCCATATCTCGCGAAACGGATTGACAAAGTCGCGCAAACATTTTCTGTTGCATCTGAAAGTAGAAACTCGCCCGATTACAACGTTATGCGTACTTTTCCCCTAGTCCGTTCTAGTTATTCGTTTCGAGCATCAGAACTGCGAAAATTTTGAGTTTCTCACGCGTTTCTTACCTCCAAACTGCCATACTCTCGCGAACGGATTGACGAATCCGCAAAAATTCTGCTTGCAATCTGAAAGTAGAAACTCGCCCGATTACAACGGTATGCGTACTTGTCCCCTAGTCCGTTCTAGTTATTCGTTTCGAGCATCAGAACTGCGAAAATTTTGAGTTTTTCAAGCGTTTCTTACTTCCAAATTGCCATACCTCGCGAACGGATTGAGCAATCCGCAAAATTTCTGTTGCATCTGAAGGTAGAAACTCGCCCGTTTACAACGGTATGCGTACTTTTCCCTAGGCCGTTCTAGTTATGCTTGTCGAGCATCAGAACTGCGAAAATTTGAGTTTTCTCAAGCGTTTCTTACCTCCAAACTGCCATATCTCGCGAACGGAGTGACCAATCCGCAAAATTTCTGTTGCATCTGAAAGTAGAATGTCGTCCGATTACAACGGTATGCGTACTTTTCCCCTAGACCGGTCTAGTTATGCTTGTCGAGCATCAGAACTGCGAAAATTTTGAGTTTCTCAAGCGTTTCTTACCTCCAAACTGCCATATCTCGCGAACGGATTGACCACAATCCGTAAAATTTCTGTTGCATCTGAAAGTAGAAACTCGCCCGATTACAACGGTATGCGTACTTTTCCCCTAGGCCGTTCTAGTTATTCGTTTCGAGCATCAGAACTGCGAAAATTTTGAGTTTCTCAACCGTTTCTTACCTCCAAACTGCCATATCTCGCGAACGGATTGACCAATCCGCAAAATTTCTGTTGCATCTGAAAGTAGAAATTCGCCCAATTACAAGGGTATGCGCACTTTTCCCTAGTCGGTTCTAGTTACTCGTTTCGAGCATCAGAACTGCGAAAATTTTGAGCTTTCTCAAGCGTTTCTGACCCTCCAAACTGCCATACTCTCGCTGCGACGGATTGACCAATCCGCAAAATTTCTGTTGCATCTGAAAGTAGAAACTCGCCCAATTACAACGGTATGCGTACTTTTTCCCCTAGGCCGTACTGGTTATTCGTTTCGAGCATCAGAACTGTGAAAATTTTGAGTTTCTCAACCGTTTCTTTACCTCCTCACAACTGCCATATCTCGCGAACGGATTGACCAAATCCGCAAAAATTTCTGTTGCATCTGAAAGTAGAATGTCGTCCGATTAGAACGGTATGCGTACTATTCCCCTAGACCGTTCTAGTTATGCTTGTCGAGCATCAGAAACTGCGAAAAATTTTGAGTTTCTCAAGCGTTTCTTACCTCCAAACAGCCATATCTCGCGAACGGATTGACTAATCAGCAAATTTCTGTTGCATCTGAAAGTAGAAACTCGCCCGATTACAACGGTATGCGTACTTTTCCCCTAGGCCGTTCTAGTTATTCGTGCTTCGAGCATCCAGAACTGCGAAAATTTTGAGTTTCTCAAGCGTTTCTTACCTCCAAACTGCCATATCTCGCGAACGGATTGACAAATCCGCAAAATTTCTGTTGCATCTGAAAGTAGAAACTCGCCCGATTACAACGTTATGCGTACTTTTCCCCTAGTCCGTTCTAGTTATTCGTTTCGAGCATCAGAACTGCGAAAATTTTGAGTTTCTCAAGCGTTTCTTACCTCCAAACTGCCATATCTCGCGAACGGATTGACGAATCCGCAAAATTTCTGTTGCATCTGAAAGTAGAAACTCGCCCGATTACAACGGTATGCGTACTTTTCCCCTAGTCCGTTCTAGTTATTCGTTTCGAGCATCAGAACTGCGAAAATTTTGAGTTTTTCAAGCGTTTCTTACTTCCAAATTGCCATACCTCGCGAACGGATTGAGCAATCCGCAAAATTTCTGTTGCATCTGAAGGTAGAAACTCGCCCGTTTACAACGGTATGCGTACTTTTCCCCTAGGCCGTTCTAGTTATGCTTGTCGAGCATCAGAACTGCGAAAATTTTGAGTTTCTCAAGCGTTTCTTACCTCCAAACTGCCATATCTCGCGAACGGATTGACCAATCCGCAAAATTTCTGTTGCATCTGAAAGTAGAATGTCGTCCGATTACAACGGTATGCGTACTTTTCCCCTAGACCGGTCTAGTTATGCTTGTCGAGCATCAGAACTGCGAAAATTTTGAGTTTCTCAAGCGTTTCTTACCTCCAAACTGCCATATCTCGCGAACGGATTGACCAATCCGCAAAATTTCTGTTGCATCTGAAAGTAGAAACTCGCCCGATTACAACGGTATGCGTACTTTTTCCCTAGTCCGTTCTAGTTATTCGTTTCGAGCATCAGAACTGCGAAAATTTTGAGTTTTTCAAGCGTTTCTTACTTCCAAATTGCCATACCTCGCGAACGGATTGAGCAATCCGCAAAATTTCTGTTGCATCTGAAGGTAGAAACTCGCCCGTTTACAACGGTATGCGTACTTTTCCCCTAGGCCGTTCTAGTTATGCTTGTCGAGCATCAGAACTGCGAAAATTTTGAGTTTCTCAAGCGTTTCTTACTTACAAACTGCCATATCTCGCGAACGGATTGACCAATCCGCAAAATTTCTGTTGCATCTGAAAGTAGAAATTCGCCCGATTACAACGGTATGCGCACTTTTCCCCTAGTCGGTTCTAGTTACTCGTTTCGAGCATCAGAACTGCGAAAAAAATTTTGAGTTTCTCAACCGTTTCTTACCTCCAAACTGCCATATCTCGCGAACGGATTGACCAATCCGCAAAATTTCTGTTGCATCTGAAAGTAGAAAGTCGCCCGATTACAACGGTATGCGTACTTTTCCCTAGACCGCTCTAGTTATGCTTGTCGAGCATCAGAACTGCGAAAATTTTGAGTTTCTCAAGCGTTTCTTACCTCCAAACTGCCATATCTCGCGAACGGATTGACCAATCCGTAAAATTTCTGTTGCATCTGAAAGTAGAAACTCGCCCGATTACAACGGTATGCGTACTTTTCCCCTAGGCCGTTCTAATTATTCGTTTCGAGCATCAGAACTGCGAAAATGTTGAGTTTCTCAAGCGTTTCTTACCTACAAACTGCCATATCTCGCGAACGGATTGACCAATCCTCAAAATTTCTGTTGCATCTGAAAGTAGAAATTCGCCCGATTACAACGGTATGCGTACTTTTCCCCTAGACCGTTCTAGTTATGCTTGTCGAGCATCAGAACTGCGAAAATTTTGAGTTTCTCAAGCGTTTCTTACCTCCAAACTGCCATATCTCGCGAACGGATTGACCAATCCGCAAAATTTCTGTTGCATCTGAAAGTAGAATGTCGTCCGATTAGAACGGTATGCGTACTATTCCCCTAGACCGTTCTAGTTATGCTTGTCGAGCAGCATCAGATCTGCGAAAATTTTGAGTTTCTCAAGCGTTTCTTACCTCAACTGCCATATCTCGCGAACGGATTGACTAATCAGCAAAATTTCTGTTGCATCTGAAAGTAGAAACTCGCCCGATTACAACGGTATGCGTACTTTTCCCCTAGGCCGTTCTAGTTATTCGTTTCGAGCATCAGAACTGCGAAAATTTTGAGTTTCTCAAGCGTTTCTTACCTCCAAACTGCCATATCTCGCGAACGGATTGACAAATCCGCAAAATTTCTGTTGCATCTGAAAGTAGAAACTCGCCCGATTACAACGTTATGCGTACTTTTCCCTAGTCCGTTCTAGTTATTCGTTTCGAGCATCAGAACTGCGAAAATTTTGAGTTTCTCAAGCGTTTCTTACCTCCAAACTGCCATATCTCGCGAACGGATTGACGAATCCGCAAAATTTCTGTTGCATCTGAAAGTAGAAACTCGCCCGATTACAACGGTATGCGTACTTTTCCCTAGTCCGTTCTAGTTATTCGTTTCGAGCATCAGAACTGCGAAAATTTTGAGTTTTTCAAGCGTTTCTTACTTCCAAATTGCCATACCTCGCGAACGGATTGAGCAATCCGCAAAATTTCTGTTGCATCTGAAGGTAGAAACTCGCCCGTTTACAACGGTATGCGTACTTTTCCCCTAGGCCGTTCTAGTTATGCTTGTCGAGCATCAGAACTGCGAAAATTTTGAGTTTCTCAAGCGTTTCTTACCTCCAAACTGCCATATCTCGCGAACGGATTGACCAATCCGCAAAATTTCTGTTGCATCTGAAAGTAGAATGTCGTCCGATTACAACGGTATGCGTACTTTTCCCCTAGACCGGTCTAGTTATGCTTGTCGAGCATCAGAACTGCGAAAATTTTGAGTTTCTCAAGCGTTTCTTACCTCCAAACTGCCATATCTCGCGAACGGATTGACCAATCCGCAAAATTTCTGTTGCATCTGAAAGTAGAAAGTCGCCCGATTACAACGGTATGCGTACTTTTCCCCTAGACCGCTCTAGTTATGCTTGTCGAGCATCAGAACTGCGAAAATTTTGAGTTTCTCAAGCGTTTCTTACCTCCAAACTGTCATATCTCGCGAACGGATTGACCAATCCGTAAAATTTCTGTTGCGTCTGAAAGTAGAAACTCGCCCGATTACAACGGTATGCGTACTTTTCCCCTAGGCCGTTCTAGTTATTCGTTTCGAGCATCAGAACTGCGAAAATGTTGAGTTTCTCAAGCGTTTCTTACCTACAAACTGCCATATCTCGCGAACGGATTGACCAATCCTCAAAATTTCTGTTGCATCTGAAAGTAGAAATTCGCCCGATTACAACGATATGCGTACTTTTCCCCTAGACCGTTCTAGTTATGCTTGTCGAGCATCAGAACTGCGAAAATTTTGAGTTTCTCAAGCGTTTCTTACCTCCAAACTGCCATATCTCGCGAACGGATTGACCAATCCGCAAAATTTCTGTTGCATCTGAAAGTAGAAACTCGCCCGATTACAACGGTAGATGTAGTTTTTCCCTAGGCCGTTCTAGTTATTCGTTTCGAGCATCAGAACTGCGAAAATGTTGAGTTTCTCAAGCGTTTCTTACCTACAAACTGCCATATCTCGCGAACGGATTGACCAATCCGCAAAATTTCTGTTGCATCTGAAAGTAGAAATTCGCCCGATTACAACGGTATGCGCACTTTTCCCCTAGTCGGTTCTAGTTACTCGTTTCGAGCATCAGAACTGCGAAAATTTTGAGTTTCTCAACCGTTTCTTACCTCCAAACTGCCATATCTCGCGAACGGATTGACCAATCCGCAAAATTTCTGTTGCATCTGAAAGTAGAAAGTCGCCCGATTACAACGGTATGCGTACTTTTCCCCTAGACCGCTCTAGTTATGCTTGTCGAGCATCAGAACTGCGAAAATTTTGAGTTTCTCAAGCGTTTTTTACCTCCAAACTGCCATATCTCGCGAACGGATTGACCAATCCGCAAAATTTCTGTTGCATCTGAAAGTAGAAAGTCGCCCGATTACAACGGTATGCGTACTTTTCCCCTAGAACGTTCTAGTTATGCTTGTCGAGCATTAGAACTGCGAAAATTTTGAGTTTCTCAAGCGTTTCTTACCTCCAAACTGCCATATCTCGCGAACGGATTGACCAATCCGTAAAATTTCTGTTGCATCTGAAAGTAGAAACTCGCCCGATTACAACGGTATGCGTACTTTTCCCCTAGGCCGTTCTAGTTATTCGTTTCGAGCATCAGAACTGCGAAAATGTTGAGTTTCTCAAGCGTTCCTTACCTACAAAATGCCATATCTCGCGAACGGATTGACCAATCCGCAAAATTTCTGTTGCATCTGAAAGTAGAAAGTCGCCCGATTACAACGGTAGGTGTAGTTTTCCCCTAGGCCGTTCTAGTTATTCGTTTCGAGCATCAGAACTGCGAAAATTTTGAGTTTCTCAAGCGTTTCTTACCTCCAAACTGCCATATCTCGCGAACGGATTGACGAATCCGCAAAATTTCTGTTGCATCTGAAAGTAGAAACTCGCCCGATTACAACGGTATGCGTACTTTTCCCCTAGTCCGTTCTAGATATTCGTTTCGAGCATCAGAACTGCGAAAATTTTGAGTTTTTCAAGCGTTTCTTACTTCCAAATTGCCATACCTCGCGAACGGATTGAGCAATCCGCAAAATTTCTGTTGCATCTGAAGGTAGAAACTCGCCCGTTTACAACGGTATGCGTACTTTTCCCCTAGACCGCTCTAGTTATGCTTGTCGAGCATCAGAACTGCGAAAATTTTGAGTTTCTCAAGCGTTTTTTACCTCCAAACTGCCATATCTCGCGAACGGATTGACCAATCCGCAAAATTTCTGTTGCATCTGAAAGTAGAATGTCGTCCGATTAGAACGGTATGCGTACTATTCCCCTAGACCGTTCTAGTTATGCTTGTCGAGCATCAGAACTGCGAAAATTTTGAGTTTCTCAAGCGTTTCTTACCTCCAAACTGCCATATCTCGCGAACGGATTGACTAATCAGCAAAATTTCTGTTGCATCTGAAAGTAGAAACTCGCCCGATTACAACGGTATGCGTACTTTTCCCCTAGGCCGTTCTAGTTATTCGTTTCGAGCATCAGAACTGCGAAAATTTTGAGTTTCTCAAGCGTTTCTTACCTCCAAACTGCCATATCTCGCGAACGGATTGACAAATCCGCAAAATTTCTGTTGCATCTGAAAGTAGAAACTCGCCCGATTACAACGTTATGCGTACTTTTCCCCTAGTCCGTTCTAGTTATTCGTTTCGAGCATCAGAACTGCGAAAATTTTGAGTTTCTCAAGCGTTTCTTACCTCCAAACTGCCATACCTCGCGAACGGATTGAGCAATCCGCAAAATTTCTGTTGCATCTGAAGGTAGAAACTCGCCCGTTTACAACGGTATGCGTACTTTTCCCCTAGGCCGTTCTAGTTATGCTTGTCGAGCATCAGAACTGCGAAAATTTTGAGTTTCTCAAGCGTTTCTTACCTCCAAACTGCCATATCTCGCGAACGGATTGACCAATCCGCAAAATTTCTGTTGCATCTGAAAGTAGAATGTCGTCCGATTACAACGGTATGCGTACTTTTCCCCTAGACCGGTCTAGTTATGCTTGTCGAGCATCAGAACTGCGAAAATTTTGAGTTTCTCAAGCGTTTCTTACCTCCAAACTGCCATATCTCGCGAACGGATTGACCAATCCGCAAAATTTCTGTTGCATCTGAAAGTAGAAACTAGCCCGATTACAACGGTATGCGTACTTTTCCCCTAGTCCGTTCTAGTTATTCGTTTCGAGCATCAGAACTGCGAAAATTTTGAGTTTTTCAAGCGTTTCTTACTTCCAAATTGCCATACCTCGCGAACGGATTGAGCAATCCGCAAAATTTCTGTTGCATCTGAAGGTAGAAACTCGCCCGTTTACAACGGTATGCGTACTTTTCCCCTAGGCCGTTCTAGTTATGCTTGTCGAGCATCAGAACTGCGAAAATTTTGAGTTTCTCAAGCGTTTCTTACCTCCAAACTGCCATATCTCGCGAACGGATTGACCAATCCGCAAAATTTCTGTTGCATCTGAAAGTAGAATGTCGTCCGATTACAACGGTATGCGTACTTTTCCCCTAGTCCGGTCTAGTTATGCTTGTCGAGCATCAGAACTGCGAAAATTTTGAGTTTCTCAAGCGTTTCTTACCTCCAAACTGCCATATCTCGCGAACGGATTGACTAATCCGCAAAATTTCTGTTGCATCTGAAAGTAGAAACTCGCCCGATTACAACGGTATGCGTCCTTTTCCCCTAGGCCGTTCTAGTTATTCGTTTCGAGCATCAGAACTGCGAAAATGTTGAGTTTCTCAAGCGTTTCTTACCTACAAACTGCCATATCTCGCGAACGGATTGACCAATCCTCAAAATTTCTGTTGCATCTGAAAGTAGAAATTCGCCCGATTACAACGGTATGCGTACTTTTCCCCTAGTCCGTTCTAGTTATTCGTTTCGAGCATCAGAACTGCGAAAATTTTGAGTTTTTCAAGCGTTTCTTACTTCCAAATTGCCATACCTCGCGAACGGATTGAGCAATCCGCAAAATTTCTGTTGCATCTGAAGGTAGAAACTCGCCCGTTTACAACGGTATGCGTACTTTTCCCCTAGGCCGTTCTAGTTATGCTTGTCGAGCATCAGAACTGCGAAAATTTTGAGTTTCTCAAGCGTTTCTTACCTACAAACTGCCATATCTCGCGAACGGATTGACCAATCCGCAAAATTTCTGTTGCATCTGAAAGTAGAAATTCGCCCGATTACAACGGTATGCGCACTTTTCCCCTAGTCGGTTCTAGTTACTCGTTTCGAGCATCAGAACTGCGAAAATTTTGAGTTTCTCAACCGTTTCTTACCTCCAAACTGCCATATCTCGCGAACGGATTGACCAATCCGCAAAATTTCTGTTGCATCTGAAAGTAGAAAGTCGCCCGATTACAACGGTATGCGTACTTTTCCCCTAGACCGCTCTAGTTATGCTTGTCGAGCATCAGAACTGCGAAAATTTTGAGTTTCTCAAGCGTTTCTTACCTCCAAACTGTCATATCTCGCGAACGGATTGACCAATCCGTAAAATTTCTGTTGCATCTGAAAGTAGAAACTCGCCCGATTACAACGGTATGCGTACTTTTCCCCTAGGCCGTTCTAGTTATTCGTTTCGAGCATCAGAACTGCGAAAATGTTGAGTTTCTCAAGCGTTTCTTACCTACAAACTGCCATATCTCGCGAACGGATTGACCAATCCTCAAAATTTCTGTTGCATCTGAAAGTAGAAATTCGCCCGATTACAACGGTATGCGTACTTTTCCCCTAGACCGTTCTAGTTATGCTTGTCGAGCATCAGAACTGCGAAAATTTTGAGTTTCTCAAGCGTTTCTTACCTCCAAACTGCCATATCTCGCGAACGGATTGACCAATCCGCAAAATTTCTGTTGCATCTGAAAGTAGAAACTCGCCCGATTACAACGGTAGATGTAGTTTTTCCCTAGGCCGTTCTAGTTATTCGTTTCGAGCATCAGAACTGCGAAAATGTTGAGTTTCTCAAGCGTTTCTTACCTACAAACTGCCATATCTCGCGAACGGATTGACCAATCCGCAAAATTTCTGTTGCATCTGAAAGTAGAAATTCGCCCGATTACAACGGTATGCGCACTTTTCCCCTAGTCGGTTCTAGTTACTCGTTTCGAGCATCAGAACTGCGAAAATTTTGAGTTTCTCAACCGTTTCTTACCTCCAAACTGCCATATCTCGCGAACGGATTGACCAATCCGCAAAATTTCTGTTGCATCTGAAAGTAGAAAGTCGCCCGATTACAACGGTATGCGTACTTTTCCCCTAGGCCGTTCTAGTTATTCGTTTCGAGCATCAGAACTGCGAAAATGTTGAGTTTCTCAAGCGTTCCTTACCTACAAAATGCCATATCTCGCGAACGGATTGACCAATCCGCAAAATTTCTGTTGCATCTGAAAGTAGAAAGTCGCCCGATTACAACGGTAGGTGTAGTTTTCCCCTAGGCCGTTCTAGTTATTCGTTTCGAGCATCAGAACTGCGAAAATTTTGAGTTTCTCAAGCGTTTCTTACCTCCAAACTGCCATATCTCGCGAACGGATTGACGAATCCGCAAAATTTCTGTTGCATCTGAAAGTAGAAACTCGCCCGATTACAACGGTATGCGTACTTTTCCCCTAGTCCGTTCTAGTTATTCGTTTCGAGCATCAGAACTGCGAAAATTTTGAGTTTTTCAAGCGTTTCTTACTTCCAAATTGCCATACCTCGCGAACGGATTGAGCAATCCGCAAAATTTCTGTTGCATCTGAAGGTAGAAACTCGCCCGTTTACAACGGTATGCGTACTTTTCCCCTAGACCGCTCTAGTTATGCTTGTCGAGCATCAGAACTGCGAAAATTTTGAGTTTCTCAAGCGTTTTTTACCTCCAAACTGCCATATCTCGCGAACGGATTGACCAATCCGCAAAATTTCTGTTGCATCTGAAAGTAGAATGTCGTCCGATTAGAACGGTATGCGTACTATTCCCCTAGACCGTTCTAGTTATGCTTGTCGAGCATCAGAACTGCGAAAATTTTGAGTTTCTCAAGCGTTTCTTACCTCCAAACTGCCATATCTCGCGAACGGATTGACTAATCAGCAAAATTTCTGTTGCATCTGAAAGTAGAAACTCGCCCGATTACAACGGTATGCGTACTTTTCCCCTAGGCCGTTCTAGTTATTCGTTTCGAGCATCAGAACTGCGAAAATTTTGAGTTTCTCAAGCGTTTCTTACCTCCAAACTGCCATATCTCGCGAACGGATTGACAAATCCGC
This sequence comes from Ptiloglossa arizonensis, assembly GCF_051014685.1. Classification (NCBI taxonomy): domain Eukaryota; kingdom Metazoa; phylum Arthropoda; class Insecta; order Hymenoptera; family Colletidae; genus Ptiloglossa; species Ptiloglossa arizonensis. The sequence goes on from NW_027479096.1 coordinate 59,220, forward strand.
AAAATTTCTGTTGCATCTGAAAGTAGAAACTCGCCCGATTACAACGTTATGCGTACTTTTCCCCTAGTCCGTTCTAGTTATTCGTTTCGTGCATCAGAACTGCGAAAATTTTGAGTTTCTCAAGCGTTTCTTACCTCCAAACTGCCATATCTCGCGAACGGATTGACGAATCCGCAAAATTTCTGTTGCATCTGAAAGTAGAAACTCGCCCGATTACAACGGTATGCGTACTTTTCCCCTAGTCCGTTCTAGTTATTCGTTTCGAGCATCAGAACTGCGAAAATTTTGAGTTTTTCAAGCGTTTCTTACTTCCAAATTGCCATACCTCGCGAACGGATTGAGCAATCCGCAAAATTTCTGTTGCATCTGAAGGTAGAAACTCGCCCGTTTACAACGGTATGCGTACTTTTCCCCTAGGCCGTTCTAGTTATGCTTGTCGAGCATCAGAACTGCGAAAATTTTGAGTTTCTCAAGCGTTTCTTACATCCAAACTGCCATATCTCGCGAACGGATTGACCAATCCGCAAAATTTCTGTTGCATCTGAAAGTAGAATGTCGTCCGATTACAACGGTATGCGTACTTTTCCCCTAGTCCGTTCTAGTTATTCGTTTCGAGCATCAGAACTGCGAAAATTTTGAGTTTTTCAAGCGTTTCTTACTTCCAAATTGCCATACCTCGCGAACGGATTGAGCAATCCGCAAAATTTCTGTTGCATCTGAAGGTAGAAACTCGCCCGTTTACAACGGTATGCGTACTTTTCCCCTAGGCCGTTCTAGTTATGCTTGTCGAGCATCAGAACTGCGAAAATTTTGAGTTTCTCAAGCGTTTCTTACCTCCAAACTGCCATATCTCGCGAACGGATTGACCAATCCGCAAAATTTCTGTTGCATCTGAAAGTAGAATGTCGTCCGATTACAACGGTATGCGTACTTTTCCCCTAGTCCGGTCTAGTTATGCTTGTCGAGCATCAGAACTGCGAAAATTTTGAGTTTCTCAAGCGTTTCTTACCTCCAAACTGCCATATCTCGCGAACGGATTGACTAATCCGCAAAATTTCTGTTGCATCTGAAAGTAGAAACTCGCCCGATTACAACGGTATGCGTCCTTTTCCCCTAGGCCGTTCTAGTTATTCGTTTCGAGCATCAGAACTGCGAAAATGTTGAGTTTCTCAAGCGTTTCTTACCTACAAACTGCCATATCTCGCGAACGGATTGACCAATCCTCAAAATTTCTGTTGCATCTGAAAGTAGAAATTCGCCCGATTACAACGGTATGCGTACTTTTCCCCTAGACCGTTCTAGTTATGCTTGTCGAGCATCAGAACTGCGAAAATTTTGAGTTTCTCAAGCGTTTCTTACCTCCAAACTGCCATATCTCGCGAACGGATTGACCAATCCGCAAAATTTCTGTTGCATCTGAAAGTAGAAACTCGCCCGATTACAACGGTAGATGTAGTTTTTCCCTAGGCCGTTCTAGTTATTCGTTTCGAGCATCAGAACTGCGAAAATGTTGAGTTTCTCAAGCGTTTCTTACCTACAAACTGCCATATCTCGCGAACGGATTGACCAATCCGCAAAATTTCTGTTGCATCTGAAAGTAGAAATTCGCCCGATTACAACGGTATGCGCACTTTTCCCCTAGTCGGTTCTAGTTACTCGTTTCGAGCATCAGAACTGCGAAAATTTTGAGTTTCTCAACCGTTTCTTACCTCCAAACTGCCATATCTCGCGAACGGATTGACCAATCCGCAAAATTTCTGTTGCATCTGAAAGTAGAAAGTCGCCCGATTACAACGGTATGCGTACTTTTCCCCTAGACCGCTCTAGTTATGCTTGTCGAGCATCAGAACTGCGAAAATTTTGAGTTTCTCAAGCGTTTTTTACCTCCAAACTGCCATATCTCGCGAACGGATTGACCAATCCGCAAAATTTCTGTTGCATCTGAAAGTAGAAAGTCGCCCGATTACAACGGTATGCGTACTTTTCCCCTAGAACGTTCTAGTTATGCTTGTCGAGCATTAGAACTGCGAAAATTTTGAGTTTCTCAAGCGTTTCTTACCTCCAAACTGCCATATCTCGCGAACGGATTGACCAATCCGCAAAATTTCTGTTGCATCTGAAAGTAGAAAGTCGCCCGATTACAACGGTAGGTGTAGTTTTCCCCTAGGCCGTTCTAGTTATTCGTTTCGAGCATCAGAACTGCGAAAATGTTGAGTTTCTCAAGCGTTTCTTACCTACAAACTGCCATATCTCGCGAACGGATTGACCAATCCGCAAAATTTCTGTTGCATCTGAAAGTAGAAAGTCGCCCGATTACAACGGTAGGTGTAGTTTTCCCCTAGGCCGTTCTAGTTATTCGTTTCGAGCATCAGAACTGCGAAAATGTTGAGTTTCTCAAGCGTTTCTTACCTACAAACTGCCATATCTCGCGAACGGATTGACCAATCCGCAAAATTTCTGTTGCATCTGAAATTAGAAATTCGCCCAATTACAAGGGTATGCGCACTTTTCCCCTAGTCGGTTCTAGTTACTCGTTTCGAGCATCAGAACTGCGAAAATTTTGAGTTTCTCAAGCGTTTCTTACCTCCAAACTGCCATATCTCGCGAACGGATTGACCAATCCGCAAAATTTCTGTTGCATCTGAAAGTAGAAACTCGCCCAATTACAACGGTATGCGTACTTTTCCCCTAGGCCGTACTGGTTATTCGTTTCGAGCATCAGAACTGTGAAAATTTTGAGTTTCTCAACCGTTTCTTACCTCCAAACTGCCATATCTCGCGAACGGATTGACCAATCCGCAAAATTTCTGTTGTATCTGAAAGTAGAATGTCGTCCGATTAGAACGGTATGCGTACTTTTCCCCTAGGCCGTTCTAGTTATTCGTTTCGAGCATCAGAACTGCGAAAATGTTGAGTTTCTCAAGCGTTTCTTACCTACAAACTGCCATATCTCGCGAACGGATTGACCAATCCTCAAAATTTCTGTTGCATCTGAAAGTAGAAATTCGCCCGATTACAACGGTATGCGTACTTTTCCCCTAGACCGTTCTAGTTATGCTTGTCGAGCATCAGAACTGCGAAAATTTTGAGTTTCTCAAGCGTTTCTTACCTCCAAACTGCCATATCTCGCGAACGGATTGACCAATCCGCAAAATTTCTGTTGCATCTGAAAGTAGAAACTCGCCCGATTACAACGGTAGATGTAGTTTTTCCGTAGGCCGTTCTAGTTATTCGTTTCGAGCATCAGAACTGCGAAAATGTTGAGTTTCTCAAGCGTTTCTTACCTACAAACTGCCACATCTCGCGAACGGATTGACCAATCCGCAAAATTTCTGTTGCATCTGAAAGTAGAAATTCGCCCGATTACAACGGTATGCGCACTTTTCCCCTAGTCGGTTCTAGTTACTCGTTTCGAGCTTCAGAACTGCGAAAATTTTGAGTTTCTCAACCGTTTCTTACCTCCAAACTGCCATATCTCGCGAACGGATTGACCAATCCGCAAAATTTCTGTTGCATCTGAAAGTAGAAAGTCGCCCGATTACAACGGTATGCGTACTTTTCCCCTAGACCGCTCTAGTTATGCTTGTCGAGCATCAGAACTGCGAAAATTTTGAGTTTCTCAAGCGTTTTTTACCTCCAAACTGCCATATCTCGCGAACGGATTGACCAATCCGCAAAATTTCTGTTGCATCTGAAAGTAGAAAGTCGCCCGATTACAACGGTATGCGTACTTTTCCCCTAGAACGTTCTAGTTATGCTTGTCGAGCATCAGAACTGCGAAAATTTTGAGTTTCTCAAGCGTTTCTTACCTCCAAACTGCCATATCTCGCGAACGGATTGACTAATCAGCAAAATTTCTGTTGCACCTGAAAGTAGAAACTCGCCCGATTACAACGGTATGCGTACTTTTCCCCTAGGCCGTTCTAGTTATGCTTGTCGAGCATTAGAACTGCGAAAATTTTGAGTTTCTCAAGCGTTTCTTACCTCCAAACTGCCATATCTCGCGAACGGATTGACCAATCCGTAAAATTTCTGTTGCATCTGAAAGTAGAAACTCGCCCGATTACAACGGTATGCGTACTTTTCCCCTAGGCCGTTCTAGTTATTCGTTTCGAGCATCAGAACTGCGAAAATGTTGAGTTTCTCAAGCGTTCCTTACCTACAAAATGCCATATCTCGCGAACGGATTGACCAATCCGCAAAATTTCTGTTGCATCTGAAAGTAGAAAGTCGCCCGATTACAACGGTAGGTGTAGTTTTCCCCTAGGCCGTTCTAGTTATTCGTTTCGAGCATCAGAACTGCGAAAATGTTGAGTTTCTCAAGCGTTTCTTACCTACAAACTGCCATATCTCGCGAACGGATTGACCAATCCGCAAAATTTCTGTTGCATCTGAAAGTAGAAATTCGCCCAATTACAAGGGTATGCGCACTTTTCCCCTAGTCGGTTCTAGTTACTCGTTTCGAGCATCAGAACTGCGAAAATTTTGAGTTTCTCAAGCGTTTCTTACCTCCAAACTGCCATATCTCGCGAACGGATTGACCAATCCGCAAAATTTCTGTTGCATCTGAAAGTAGAATGTCGTCCGATTAGAACGGTATGCGTACTATTCCCCTAGACCGTTCTAGTTATGCTTGTCGAGCATCAGAACTGCGAAAATTTTGAGTTTCTCAAGCGTTTCTTACCTCCAAACTGCCATATCTCGCGAACGGATTGACTAATCAGCAAAATTTCTGTTGCATCTGAAAGTAGAAACTCGCCCGATTACAACGGTATGCGCACTTTTCCCCTAGTCGGTTCTAGTTACTCGTTTCGAGCATCAGAACTGCGAAAATTTTGAGTTTCTCAAGCGTTTCTTACTTCCAAATTGCCATACCTCGCGAACGGATTGAGCAATCCGCAAAATTTCTGTTGCATCTGAAGGTAGAAACTCGCCCGTTTACAACGGTATGCGTACTTTTCCCCTAGGCCGTTCTAGTTATGCTTGTCGAGCATCAGAACTGCGAAAATTTTGAGTTTCTCAAGCGTTTCTTACCTCCAAACTGCCATATCTCGCGAACGGATTGACCAATCCGCAAAATTTCTGTGGCATCTGAAAGTAGAATGTCGTCCGATTACAACGGTATGCGTACTTTTCCCCTAGTCCGGTCTAGTTATGCTTGTCGAGCATCAGAACTGCGAAAATTTTGAGTTTCTCAAGCGTTTCTTACCTCCAAACTGCCATATCTCGCGAACGGATTGACTAATCCGCAAAATTTCTGTTGCATCTGAAAGTAGAAACTCGCCCGATTACAACGGTATGCGTCCTTTTCCCCTAGGCCGTTCTAGTTATTCGTTTCGAGCATCAGAACTGCGAAAATTTTGAGTTTCTCAAGCGTTTCTTACCTCCAAACTGCCATATCTCGCGAACGGATTGACTAATCCGCAAAATTTCTGTTGCATCTGAAAGTAGAAACTCACCCGATTACAACGGTATGCGTACTTTTCCCCTAGGCCGTTCTAGTTATTCGTTTCGAGCATCAGAACTGCGAAAATTTTGAGTTTCTCAAGCGTTTCTTACCTCCAAACTGCCATACCTCGCGAACGGATTGACCAATCCGCAAAATTTCTGTTGCATCTGAAAGTAGAAACTCGCCCGATTACAACGGTATGCGTACTTTTCCCCTAGTCCGTTCTAGTTATTCGTTTCGAGCATCAGAGCTGCGAAAATTTTGAGTTTTTCAAGCGTTTCTTACTTCCAAATTGCCATACCTCGCGAACGGATTGAGCAATCCGCAAAATTTCTGTTGCATCTGAAGGTAGAAACTCGCCCGTTTACAACGGTATGCGTACTTTTCCCCTAGGCCGTTCTAGTTATGCTTGTCGAGCATCAGAACTGCGAAAATTTTGAGTTTCTCAAGCGTTTCTTACCTCCAAACTGCCATATCTCGCGAACGGATTGACCAATCCGCAAAATTTCTGTTGCATCTGAAAGTAGAATGTCGTCCGATTACAACGGTATGCGTACTTTTCCCCTAGACCGGTCTAGTTATGCTTGTCGAGCATCAGAACTGCGAAAATTTTGAGTTTCTCAAGCGTTTCTTACCTCCAAACTGCCATATCTCGCGAACGGATTGACTAATCCGCAAAATTTCTGTTGCATCTGAAAGTAGAAACTCGCCCGATTACAACGGTATGCGTCCTTTTCCCCTAGGCCGTTCTAGTTATTCGTTTCGAGCATCAGAACTGCGAAAATTTTGAGTTTCTCAAGCGTTTCTTACCTCCAAACTGCCATATCTCGCGAACGGGTTGACTAATCCGCAAAATTTCTGTTGCATCTGAAAGTAGAAACTCACCCGATTACAACGGTATGCGTACTTTTCCCCTAGGCCGTTCTAGTTATTCGTTTCGAGCATCAGAACTGCGAAAATTTTGAGTTTCTCAAGCGTTTCTTACCTCCAAACTGCCATATCTCGCGAACGGATTGACCAATCCGCAAAATTTCTGTTGCATCTGAAAGTAGAAACTCGCCCGATTACAACGGTATGCGTACTTTTCCCCTAGGCCGTTCTAGTTATTCGTTTCGAGCATCAGAACTGCGAAAATTTTGAGTTTTTCAAGCGTTTCTTACTTCCAAATTGCCATACCTCGCGAACGGATTGAGCAATCCGCAAAATTTCTGATGCATCTGAAGGTAGAAACTCGCCCGTTTACAACGGTATGCGTACTTTTCCCCTAGGCCGTTCTAGTTATGCTTGTCGAGCATCAGAACTGCGAAAATTTTGAGTTTCTCAAGCGTTTCTTACCTCCAAACTGCCATATCTCGCGAACGGATTGACCAATCCGCAAAATTTCTGTTGCATCTGAAAGTAGAATGTCGTCCGATTACAACGGTATGCGTACTTTTCCCCTAGACCGGTCTAGTTATGTTTGTCGAGCATCAGAACTGCGAAAATTTTGAGTTTCTCAAGCGTTTCTTACCTCCAAACTGCCATATATCGCGAACGGATTGACTAATCCGCAAAATTTCTGTTGCATCTGAAAGTAGAAACTCACCCGATTACAACGGTATGCGTACTTTTCCCCTAGGCCGTTCTAGTTATTCGTTTCGAGCATCAGAACTGCGAAAATTTTGAGTTTCTCAAGCGTTTCTTACCTCCAAACTGCCATATCTCGCGAACGGATTGACCAATCCGCAAAATTTCTGTTGCATCTGAAAGTAGAAACTCGCCCGATTACAACGGTATGCGTACTTTTCCCCTAGGCCGTTCTAGTTATTCGTTTCGAGCATCAGAACTGCGAAAATTTTGAGTTTTTCAAGCGTTTCTTACTTCCAAATTGCCATACCTCGCGAACGGATTGAGCAATCCGCAAAATTTCTGTTGCATCTGAAGGTAGAAACTCGCCCGTTTACAACGGTATGCGTACTTTTCCCCTAGGCCGTTCTAGTTATGCTTGTCGAGCATCAGAACTGCGAAAATTTTGAGTTTCTCAAGCGTTTCTTACCTCCAAACTGCCATATCTCGCGAACGGATTGACCAATCCGCAAAATTTCTGTTGCATCTGAAAGTAGAATGTCGTCCGATTACAACGGTATGCGTACTTTTCCCCTAGACCGGTCTAGTTATGCTTGTCGAGCATCAGAACTGCGAAAATTTTGAGTTTATCAAGCGTTTCTTACTTCCAAACTGCCATATCTCGCGAACGGATTGACTAATCCGCAAAATTTCTGTTGCATCTGAAAGTAGAAACTCGCCCGATTACAACGGTATGCGTACTTTTCCCCTAGGCCGTTCTAGTTATTCGTTTCGAGCATCAGAACTGCGAAAATGTTGAGTTTCTCAAGCGTTTCTTACCTACAAACTGCCATATCTCGCGAACGGATTGACCAATCCGCAAAATTTCTGTTGCATCTGAAATTAGAAATTCGCCCAATTACAAGGGTATGCGCACTTTTCCCCTAGTCGGTTCTAGTTACTCGTTTCGAGCATCAGAACTGCGAAAATTTTGAGTTTCTCAAGCGTTTCTTACCTCCAAACTGCCATATCTCGCGAACGGATTGACCAATCCGCAAAATTTCTGTTGCATCTGAAAGTAGAAACTCGCCCAATTACAACGGTATGCGTACTTTTCCCCTAGGCCGTACTGGTTATTCGTTTCGAGCATCAGAACTGTGAAAATTTTGAGTTTCTCAACCGTTTCTTACCTCCAAACTGCCATATCTCGCGAACGGATTGACCAATCCGCAAAATTTCTGTTGTATCTGAAAGTAGAATGTCGTCCGATTAGAACGGTATGCGTACTATTCCCCTAGACCGTTCTAGTTATGCTTGTCGAGCATCAGAACTGCGAAAATTTTGAGTTTCTCAAGCGTTTCTTACCTCCAAACTGCCATATCTCGCGAACGGATTGACTAATCAGCAAAATTTCTGTTGCATCTGAAAGTAGAAACTCGCCCGATTACAACGGTATGCGTACTTTTCCCCTAGGCCGTTCTAGTTATTCGTTTCGAGCATCAGAACTGCGAAAATGTTGAGTTTCTCAAGCGTTTCTTACCTACAAACTGCCATATCTCGCGAACGGATTGACCAATCCTCAAAATTTCTGTTGCATCTGAAAGTAGAAATTCGCCCGATTACAACGGTATGCGTACTTTTCCCCTAGACCGTTCTAGTTATGCTTGTCGAGCATCAGAACTGCGAAAATTTTGAGTTTCTCAAGCGTTTCTTACCTCCAAACTGCCATATCTCGCGAACGGATTGACCAATCCGCAAAATTTCTGTTGCATCTGAAAGTAGAAACTCGCCCGATTACAACGGTAGATGTAGTTTTTCCGTAGGCCGTTCTAGTTATTCGTTTCGAGCATCAGAACTGCGAAAATGTTGAGTTTCTCAAGCGTTTCTTACCTACAAACTGCCACATCTCGCGAACGGATTGACCAATCCGCAAAATTTCTGTTGCATCTGAAAGTAGAAATTCGCCCGATTACAACGGTATGCGCACTTTTCCCCTAGTCGGTTCTAGTTACTCGTTTCGAGCTTCAGAACTGCGAAAATTTTGAGTTTCTCAACCGTTTCTTACCTCCAAACTGCCATATCTCGCGAACGGATTGACCAATCCGCAAAATTTCTGTTGCATCTGAAAGTAGAAAGTCGCCCGATTACAACGGTATGCGTACTTTTCCCCTAGACCGCTCTAGTTATGCTTGTCGAGCATCAGAACTGCGAAAATTTTGAGTTTCTCAAGCGTTTTTTACCTCCAAACTGCCATATCTCGCGAACGGATTGACCAATCCGCAAAATTTCTGTTGCATCTGAAAGTAGAAAGTCGCCCGATTACAACGGTATGCGTACTTTTCCCCTAGAACGTTCTAGTTATGCTTGTCGAGCATCAGAACTGCGAAAATTTTGAGTTTCTCAAGCGTTTCTTACCTCCAAACTGCCATATCTCGCGAACGGATTGACTAATCAGCAAAATTTCTGTTGCACCTGAAAGTAGAAACTCGCCCGATTACAACGGTATGCGTACTTTTCCCCTAGGCCGTTCTAGTTATGCTTGTCGAGCATTAGAACTGCGAAAATTTTGAGTTTCTCAAGCGTTTCTTACCTCCAAACTGCCATATCTCGCGAACGGATTGACCAATCCGTAAAATTTCTGTTGCATCTGAAAGTAGAAACTCGCCCGATTACAACGGTATGCGTACTTTTCCCCTAGGCCGTTCTAGTTATTCGTTTCGAGCATCAGAACTGCGAAAATGTTGAGTTTCTCAAGCGTTCCTTACCTACAAAATGCCATATCTCGCGAACGGATTGACCAATCCGCAAAATTTCTGTTGCATCTGAAAGTAGAAAGTCGCCCGATTACAACGGTAGGTGTAGTTTTCCCCTAGGCCGTTCTAGTTATTCGTTTCGAGCATCAGAACTGCGAAAATGTTGAGTTTCTCAAGCGTTTCTTACCTACAAACTGCCATATCTCGCGAACGGATTGACCAATCCGCAAAATTTCTGTTGCATCTGAAAGTAGAAATTCGCCCAATTACAAGGGTATGCGCACTTTTCCCCTAGTCGGTTCTAGTTACTCGTTTCGAGCATCAGAACTGCGAAAATTTTGAGTTTCTCAAGCGTTTCTTACCTCCAAACTGCCATATCTCGCGAACGGATTGACCAATCCGCAAAATTTCTGTTGCATCTGAAAGTAGAAACTCGCCCAATTACAACGGTATGCGTACTTTTCCCCTAGGCCGTACTGGTTATTCGTTTCGAGCATCAGAACTGTGAAAATTTTGAGTTTCTCAACCGTTTCTTACCTCCAAACTGCCATATCTCGCGAACGGATTGACCAATCCGCAAAATTTCTGTTGCATCTGAAAGTAGAATGTCGTCCGATTAGAACGGTATGCGTACTATTCCCCTAGACCGTTCTAGTTATGCTTGTCGAGCATCAGAACTGCGAAAATTTTGAGTTTCTCAAGCGTTTCTTACCTCCAAACTGCCATATCTCGCGAACGGATTGACTAATCAGCAAAATTTCTGTTGCATCTGAAAGTAGAAACTCGCCCGATTACAACGGTATGCGCACTTTTCCCCTAGTCGGTTCTAGTTACTCGTTTCGAGCATCAGAACTGCGAAAATTTTGAGTTTCTCAAGCGTTTCTTACTTCCAAATTGCCATACCTCGCGAACGGATTGAGCAATCCGCAAAATTTCTGTTGCATCTGAAGGTAGAAACTCGCCCGTTTACAACGGTATGCGTACTTTTCCCCTAGGCCGTTCTAGTTATGCTTGTCGAGCATCAGAACTGCGAAAATTTTGAGTTTCTCAAGCGTTTCTTACCTCCAAACTGCCATATCTCGCGAACGGATTGACCAATCCGCAAAATTTCTGTGGCATCTGAAAGTAGAATGTCGTCCGATTACAACGGTATGCGTACTTTTCCCCTAGTCCGGTCTAGTTATGCTTGTCGAGCATCAGAACTGCGAAAATTTTGAGTTTCTCAAGCGTTTCTTACCTCCAAACTGCCATATCTCGCGAACGGATTGACTAATCCGCAAAATTTCTGTTGCATCTGAAAGTAGAAACTCGCCCGATTACAACGGTATGCGTCCTTTTCCCCTAGGCCGTTCTAGTTATTCGTTTCGAGCATCAGAACTGCGAAAATTTTGAGTTTCTCAAGCGTTTCTTACCTCCAAACTGCCATATCTCGCGAACGGATTGACTAATCCGCAAAATTTCTGTTGCATCTGAAAGTAGAAACTCACCCGATTACAACGGTATGCGTACTTTTCCCCTAGGCCGTTCTAGTTATTCGTTTCGAGCATCAGAACTGCGAAAATTTTGAGTTTCTCAAGCGTTTCTTACCTCCAAACTGCCATACCTCGCGAACGGATTGACCAATCCGCAAAATTTCTGTTGCATCTGAAAGTAGAAACTCGCCCGATTACAACGGTATGCGTACTTTTCCCCTAGTCCGTTCTAGTTATTCGTTTCGAGCATCAGAGCTGCGAAAATTTTGAGTTTTTCAAGCGTTTCTTACTTCCAAATTGCCATACCTCGCGAACGGATTGAGCAATCCGCAAAATTTCTGTTGCATCTGAAGGTAGAAACTCGCCCGTTTACAACGGTATGCGTACTTTTCCCCTAGGCCGTTCTAGTTATGCTTGTCGAGCATCAGAACTGCGAAAATTTTGAGTTTCTCAAGCGTTTCTTACCTCCAAACTGCCATATCTCGCGAACGGATTGACCAATCCGCAAAATTTCTGTTGCATCTGAAAGTAGAATGTCGTCCGATTACAACGGTATGCGTACTTTTCCCCTAGACCGGTCTAGTTATGCTTGTCGAGCATCAGAACTGCGAAAATTTTGAGTTTCTCAAGCGTTTCTTACCTCCAAACTGCCATATCTCGCGAACGGATTGACTAATCCGCAAAATTTCTGTTGCATCTGAAAGTAGAAACTCGCCCGATTACAACGGTATGCGTCCTTTTCCCCTAGGCCGTTCTAGTTATTCGTTTCGAGCATCAGAACTGCGAAAATTTTGAGTTTCTCAAGCGTTTCTTACCTCCAAACTGCCATATCTCGCGAACGGGTTGACTAATCCGCAAAATTTCTGTTGCATCTGAAAGTAGAAACTCACCCGATTACAACGGTATGCGTACTTTTCCCCTAGGCCGTTCTAGTTATTCGTTTCGAGCATCAGAACTGCGAAAATTTTGAGTTTCTCAAGCGTTTCTTACCTCCAAACTGCCATATCTCGCGAACGGATTGACCAATCCGCAAAATTTCTGTTGCATCTGAAAGTAGAAACTCGCCCGATTACAACGGTATGCGTACTTTTCCCCTAGGCCGTTCTAGTTATTCGTTTCGAGCATCAGAACTGCGAAAATTTTGAGTTTTTCAAGCGTTTCTTACTTCCAAATTGCCATACCTCGCGAACGGATTGAGCAATCCGCAAAATTTCTGATGCATCTGAAGGTAGAAACTCGCCCGTTTACAACGGTATGCGTACTTTTCCCCTAGGCCGTTCTAGTTATGCTTGTCGAGCATCAGAACTGCGAAAATTTTGAGTTTCTCAAGCGTTTCTTACCTCCAAACTGCCATATCTCGCGAACGGATTGACCAATCCGCAAAATTTCTGTTGCATCTGAAAGTAGAATGTCGTCCGATTACAACGGTATGCGTACTTTTCCCCTAGACCGGTCTAGTTATGTTTGTCGAGCATCAGAACTGCGAAAATTTTGAGTTTCTCAAGCGTTTCTTACCTCCAAACTGCCATATATCGCGAACGGATTGACTAATCCGCAAAATTTCTGTTGCATCTGAAAGTAGAAACTCACCCGATTACAACGGTATGCGTACTTTTCCCCTAGGCCGTTCTAGTTATTCGTTTCGAGCATCAGAACTGCGAAAATTTTGAGTTTCTCAAGCGTTTCTTACCTCCAAACTGCCATATCTCGCGAACGGATTGACCAATCCGCAAAATTTCTGTTGCATCTGAAAGTAGAAACTCGCCCGATTACAACGGTATGCGTACTTTTCCCCTAGGCCGTTCTAGTTATTCGTTTCGAGCATCAGAACTGCGAAAATTTTGAGTTTTTCAAGCGTTTCTTACTTCCAAATTGCCATACCTCGCGAACGGATTGAGCAATCCGCAAAATTTCTGTTGCATCTGAAGGTAGAAACTCGCCCGTTTACAACGGTATGCGTACTTTTCCCCTAGGCCGTTCTAGTTATGCTTGTCGAGCATCAGAACTGCGAAAATTTTGAGTTTCTCAAGCGTTTCTTACCTCCAAACTGCCATATCTCGCGAACGGATTGACCAATCCGCAAAATTTCTGTTGCATCTGAAAGTAGAATGTCGTCCGATTACAACGGTATGCGTACTTTTCCCCTAGACCGGTCTAGTTATGCTTGTCGAGCATCAGAACTGCGAAAATTTTGAGTTTATCAAGCGTTTCTTACTTCCAAACTGCCATATCTCGCGAACGGATTGACTAATCCGCAAAATTTCTGTTGCATCTGAAAGTAGAAACTCGCCCGATTACAACGGTATGCGTACTTTTCCCCTAGGCCGTTCTAGTTATTCGTTTCGAGCATCAGAACTGCGAAAATTTTGAGTTTCTCAAGCGTTTCTTACCTCCAAACTGCCATATCTCGCGAACGGATTGACCAATCCGCAAAATTTCTGTTGCATCTGAAAGTAGAAACTCGCCCGATTACAACGGTATGCGTACTTTTCCCCTAGGCCGTTCTAGTTATTCGTTTCGAGAATCAGAACTGCGAAAATTTTGAGTTTTTCAAGCGTTTCTTACTTCCAAATTGCCATACCTCGCGAACGGATTGAGCAATCCGCAAAATTTCTGTTGCATCTGAAGGTAGAAACTCGCCCGTTTACAACGGTATGCGTACTTTTCCCCTAGGCCGTTCTAGTTATGCTTGTCGAGCATCAGAACTGCGAAAATTTTGAGTTTCTCAAGCGTTTCTTACCTCCAAACTGCCATATCTCGCGAACGGATTGACCAATCCGCAAAATTTCTGTTGCATCTGAAAGTAGAATGTCGTCCGATTACAACGGTATGCGTACTTTTCCCCTAGACCGGTCTAGTTATGCTTGTCGAGCATCAGAACTGCGAAAATTTTGAGTTTATCAAGCGTTTCTTACCTCCAAACTGCCATATCTCGCGAACGGATTGACTAATCCGCAAAATTTCTGTTGCATCTGAAAGTAGAAACTCGCCCGATTACAACGGTATGCGTACTTTTCCCCTAGGCCGTTCTAGTTATTCGTTTCGAGCATCAGAACTGCGAAAATTTTGAGTTTCTCAAGCGTTTCTTACCTCCAAACTGCCATATCTCGCGAAGGGATTGACCAATCCGCAAAATTTCTGTTGCATCTGAAGGTAGAAACTCGCCCGTTTACAACGGTATGCGTACTTTTCCCCTAGGCCGTTCTAGTTATGCTTGTCGAGCATCAGAACTGCGAAAATTTTGAGTTTCTCAAGCGTTTCTTACCTCCAAACTGCCATATCTCGCGAACGGATTGACCAATCCGCAAAATTTCTGTTGCATCTGAAAGTAGAATGTCGTCCGATTACAACGGTATGCGTACTTTTCCCCTAGACCGGTCTAGTTATGCTTGTCGAGCATCAGAACTGCGAAAATTTTGAGTTTATCAAGCGTTTCTTACTTCCAAACTGCCATATCTCGCGAACGGATTGACTAATCCGCAAAATTTCTGTTGCATCTGAAAGTAGAAACTCGCCCGATTACAACGGTATGCGTACTTTTCCCCTAGGCCGTTCTAGTTATTCGTTTCGAGCATCAGAACTGCGAAAATTTTGAGTTTCTCAAGCGTTTCTTACCTCCAAACTGCCATATCTCGCGAACGGATTGACCAATCCGCAAAATTTCTGTTGCATCTGAAAGTAGAAACTCGCCCGATTACAACGGTATGCGTACTTTTCCCCTAGGCCGTTCTAGTTATTCGTTTCGAGAATCAGAACTGCGAAAATTTTGAGTTTTTCAAGCGTTTCTTACTTCCAAATTGCCATACCTCGCGAACGGATTGAGCAATCCGCAAAATTTCTGTTGCATCTGAAGGTAGAAACTCGCCCGTTTACAACGGTATGCGTACTTTTCCCCTAGGCCGTTCTAGTTATGCTTGTCGAGCATCAGAACTGCGAAAATTTTGAGTTTCTCAAGCGTTTCTTACCTCCAAACTGCCATATCTCGCGAACGGATTGACCAATCCGCAAAATTTCTGTTGCATCTGAAAGTAGAATGTCGTCCGATTACAACGGTATGCGTACTTTTCCCCTAGACCGGTCTAGTTATGCTTGTCGAGCATCAGAACTGCGAAAATTTTGAGTTTATCAAGCGTTTCTTACCTCCAAACTGCCATATCTCGCGAACGGATTGACTAATCCGCAAAATTTCTGTTGCATCTGAAAGTAGAAACTCGCCCGATTACAACGGTATGCGTACTTTTCCCCTAGGCCGTTCTAGTTATTCGTTTCGAGCATCAGAACTGCGAAAATTTTGAGTTTCTCAAGCGTTTCTTACCTCCAAACTGCCATATCTCGCGAAGGGATTGACCAATCCGCAAAATTTCTGTTGCACCTGAAAGTAGAAACTCGCCCGATTACAACGGTATGCGTACTTTTCCCCTAGTCCGTTCTAGTTATTCGTTTCGAGCAACAGAACTGCGAAAATTTTGAGTTTCTCAAGCGTTTCTTACCTCCAAACTGCCATATCTCGCGAACGGATTGACCAATCCGCAAAATTTCTGTTGCATCTGAAAGTAGAAACTCGCCCGATTACAACGGTATGCGTACTTTTCCCCTAGTCCGTTCTAGTTATTCGTTTCGAGCATCAGAACTGCGAAAATTTTGAGTTTTTCAAGCGTTTCTTACTTCCAAATTGCCATACCTCGCGAACGGATTGAGCAATCCGCAAAATTTCTGTTGCATCTGAAGGTAGAAACTCGCCCGTTTACAACGGTATGCGTACTTTTCCCCTAGGCCGTTCTAGTTATTCGTTTCGAGCATCAGAACTGCGAAAATTTAGAGTTTCTCAAGCGTTTCTTACTTCCAAACCGCCATATCTCGCGAACGGATTGACCAATCCGCAAAATTTCTGTTGCATCTGAAAGTAGAAACTCGCCCGATTACAACGGTATGCGTACTTTTCCCCTAGGCCGTTCTAGTTATTCGTTTCGAGCATCAGAACTGCGAAAATTTTGAGTTTCTCAAGCGTTTCTTACTTCCAAACCGCCATATCTCGCGAACGGATTGACCAATCCGCAAAATTTCTGTTGCATCTGAAAGTAGAAACTCGCCCGATTACAACGGTATGCGTACTTTTCCCCTAGGCCGTTCTAGTTAATAGTTTCGAGCATCAGAACTGCGAAAATTTTGAGATTCTCAAGCGTTTCTTACTTCCAAACCGCCATATCTCGCGAACGGATTGACCAATCCGCAAAATTTCTGTTGCATCTGAAAGTAGAAACTCGCCCGATTACAACGGTATGCGTACTTTTCCCCTAGCCCGTTCTAGTTAATCGTTTCGAGCATCAGAACTGCGAAAATTTTGAGTTTCTCAAGCGTTTCTTACTTCCAAACTGCCATATTTCGCGAACGGATTGACCAATCCGCAAAATTTCTGATGCATCTGAAAGTAGAAACTCGCCAGATTACAACGGTATGCGTACTTTTCCCCTAGGCCGTTCTGGTTATTCGTTTCGAGCATCAGAACTGTGTAAATTTTGAGTTTCTCAACCGTTTCTTACCTCCAAACTGCCGTATCTCGCGAACGGATTGACCAATCCACAAAATTTCTGTTGCATCTGAAAGTAGAAAGTCGCCCGATTACAACGGTATGCGTACTTTTCCCCTAGAGCGTTCTAGTTATGCTTGTCGAGCATCAGAACTGCGAAAATTTTGAGTTTCTCAAGCGTTTCTTACCTCCAAACTGCCATATCTCGCGAACGGATTGACCAATCCGTAAAATTTCTGTTGCATCTGAAAGTAGAAACTCGCCC
Organism: Ptiloglossa arizonensis; assembly: GCF_051014685.1. Taxonomy (NCBI): domain Eukaryota; kingdom Metazoa; phylum Arthropoda; class Insecta; order Hymenoptera; family Colletidae; genus Ptiloglossa; species Ptiloglossa arizonensis. Next base: position 76,231 of record NW_027479096.1, read on the forward strand.
GATTACAACGGTATGCGTACTTTTCCCCTAGGCCGTTCTAGTTATTCGTTTCGAGCATCAGAACTGCGAAAATGTTGAGTTTCTCAAGCGTTTCTTACCTACAAACTGCCATATCTCGCGAACGGATTGACCAATCCGCAAAATTTCTGTTGCATCTGAAAGTAGAAATTCGCCCGATTACAACGGTATGCGTACTTTTCCCCTAGACCGTTCTAGTTATGCTTGTCGAGCATCAGAACTGCGAAAATTTTGAGTTTCTCAAGCGTTTCTTACTTCCAAACTGCCACATCTTGCGAACGGATTGACCAATCCGCAAAATTTCTGTTGCATCTGAAAGTAGAAACTCGCCCGATTACAACGGTAGGTGTAGTTTTCCCCTAGGCCGTTCTAGTTATTCGTTTCGAGCATCAGAACTGCGAAAATGTTGAGTTTCTCAAGCGTTTCTTACCTACAAACTGCCATATCTCGCGAACGGATTGAACAATCCGCAAAATTTCTGTTGCATCTGAAAGTAGAAAGTCGCCCGATTACAACGGTATGCGTACTTTTCCCCTAGACCGTTCTAGCTATGCTTGTCGAGCATCAGAACTGCGAAAATTTTGAGTTTCTCAAGCGTTTCTTACCTCCAAACTGCCATATCTCGCGAACGGATTGACCAATCCGCAAAATTTCTGTTGCATCTGAAAGTAGAAAGTCGCCCGATTACAACGGTATGCGTACTTTTCCCCTAGAACGTTCTGGTTAATCGTTTCGAGCATCAGAACTGCGAAAATTTTGAGTTTCTCAAGCGTTTCTTACTTCCAAACTGCCATATTTCGCGAACGGATTGACCAATCCGCAAAATTTCTGATGCATCTGAAAGTAGAAACTCGCCAGATTACAACGGTATGCGTACTTTTCCCCTAGGCCGTTCTGGTTATTCGTTTCGAGCATCAGAACTGTGTAAATTTTGAGTTTCTCAACCGTTTCTTACCTCCAAACTGCCGTATCTCGCGAACGGATTGACCAATCCACAAAATTTCTGTTGCATCTGAAAGTAGAAAGTCGCCCGATTACAACGGTATGCGTACTTTTCCCCTAGAACGTTCTAGTTATGCTTGCCGAGCATCAGAACTGCGAAAATTTTGAGTTTCTCAAGCGTTTCTTACCTCCAAACTGCCATATCTCGCGAACGGATTGACCAATCCGTAAAATTTCTGTTGCATCTGAAAGTAGAAACTCGCCCGATTACAACGGTATGCGTACTTTTCCCCTAGGCCGTTCTAGTTATTCGTTTCGAGCATCAGAACTGCGAAAATGTTGAGTTTCTCAAGCGTTTCTTACCTACAAACTGCCATATCTCGCGAACGGATTGACCAATCCGCAAAATTTCTGTTGCATCTGAAAGTAGAAACTCGCCCGATTACAACGGTATGCGTACTTTTCCCCTAGTCCGTTCTGGTTATTCGTTTCGAGCATCAGAACTGCGAAAATTTTGAGTTTCTCAAGCGTTTCTTACCTCCAAACTGCCATATCTCGCGAACGGATTGACTAATCCGCAAAATTTCTGTTGCATCTGAAAGTAGAAACTCACCCGATTACAACGGTATGCGTACTTTTCCCCTAGGCCGTTCTAGTTATTCGTTTCGAGCATCAGAACTGCGAAAATTTTGAGTTTCTCAAGCGTTTCTTACCTCCAAACTGCCATATCTCGCGAACGGATTGACCAATCCGCAAAATTTCTGTTTCATCTGAAAGTAGAAACTCGCCCGATTACAACGGTATGCGTACTTTTCCCCTAGGCCGTTCTAGTTATTCGTTTCGAGAATCAGAACTGCGAAAATTTTGAGTTTTTCAAGCGTTTCTTACTTCCAAATTGCCATACCTCGCGAACGGATTGACCAATCCGCAAAATTTCTGTTGCATCTGAAGGTAGAAACTCGCCCGTTTACAACGGTATGCGTACTTTTCCCCTAGGCCGTTCTAGTTATGCTTGTCGAGCATCAGAACTGCGAAAATTTTGAGTTTCTCAAGCGTTTCTTACCTCCAAACTGCCATATCTCGCGAACGGATTGACCAATCCGCAAAATTTCTGTTGCATCTGAAAGTAGAATGTCGTCCGATTACAACGGTATGCGTACTTTTCCCCTAGACCGGTCTAGTTATGCTTGTCGAGCATCAGAACTGCGAAAATTTTGAGTTTATCAAGCGTTTCTTACCTCCAAACTGCCATATCTCGCGAACGGATTGACTAATCCGCAAAATTTCTGTTGCATCTGAAAGTAGAAACTCGCCCGATTACAACGGTATGCGTACTTTTCCCCTAGGCCGTTCTGGTTATTCGTTTCGAGCATCAGAACTGCGAAAATTTTGAGTTTCTCAAGCGTTTCTTACCTCCAAACTGCCATATCTCGCGAACGGATTGACCAATCCGCAAAATTTCTGTTGCATCTGAAAGTAGAAACTCGCCCGATTACAACGGTATGCGTACTTTTCCCCTAGGCCGTTCTAGTTATTCGTTTCGAGAATCAGAACTGCGAAAATTTTGAGTTTTTCAAGCGTTTCTTACTTCCAAATTGCCATACCTCGCGAACGGATTGACCAATCCGCAAAATTTCTGTTGCATCTGAAGGTAGAAACTCGCCCGTTTACAACGGTATGCGTACTTTTCCCCTAGGCCGTTCTAGTTATGCTTGTCGAGCATCAGAACTGCGAAAATTTTGAGTTTCTCAAGCGTTTCTTACCTCCAAACTGCCATATCTCGCGAACGGATTGACCAATCCGCAAAATTTCTGTTGCATCTGAAAGTAGAATGTCGTCCGATTACAACGGTATGCGTACTTTTCCCCTAGACCGGTCTAGTTATGCTTGTCGAGCATCAGAACTGCGAAAATTTTGAGTTTATCAAGCGTTTCTTACCTCCAAACTGCCATATCTCGCGAACGGATTGACTAATCCGCAAAATTTCTGTTGCATCTGAAAGTAGAAACTCGCCCGATTACAACGGTATGCGTACTTTTCCCCTAGGCCGTTCTGGTTATTCGTTTCGAGCATCAGAACTGTGTAAATTTTGAGTTTCTCAACCGTTTCTTACCTCCAAACTGCCGTATCTCGCGAACGGATTGACCAATCCACAAAATTTCTGTTGCATCTGAAAGTAGAAAGTCGCCCGATTACAACGGTATGCGTACTTTTCCCCTAGAGCGTTCTAGTTATGCTTGTCGAGCATCAGAACTGCGAAAATTTTGAGTTTCTCAAGCGTTTCTTACCTCCAAACTGCCATATCTCGCGAACGGATTGACCAATCCGCAAAATTTCTGTTGCATCTGAAAGTAGAAAGTCGCCCGATTACAACGGTATGCGTACTTTTCCCCTAGAACGTTCTGGTTAATCGTTTCGAGCATCAGAACTGCGAAAATTTTGAGCTTCTCAAGCGTTTCTTACTTCCAAACTGCCATATTTCGCGAACGGATTGACCAATCCGCAAAATTTCTGATGCATCTGAAAGTAGAAACTCGCCAGATTACAACGGTATGCGTACTCTTCCCCTAGGCCGTTCTGGTTATTCGTTTCGAGCATCAGAACTGTGTAAATTTTGAGTTTCTCAACCGTTTCTTACCTCCAAACTGCCGTATCTCGCGAACGGATTGACCAATCCACAAAATTTCTGTTGCATCTGAAAGTAGAAAGTCGCCCGATTACAACGGTATGCGTACTTTTCCCCTAGAACGTTCTAGTTATGCTTGTCGAGCATCAGAACTGCGAAAATTTTGAGTTTCTCAAGCGTTTCTTACCTCCAAACTGCCATATCTCGCGAACGGATTGACCAATCCGTAAAATTTCTGTTGCATCTGAAAGTAGAAACTCGCCCGATTACAACGGTATGCGTACTTTTCCCCTAGGCCGTTCTAGTTATTCGTTTCGAGCATCAGAACTGCGAAAATGTTGAGTTTCTCAAGCGTTTCTTACCTACAAACTGCCATATCTCGCGAACGGATTGACCAATCCGCAAAATTTCTGTTGCATCTGAAAGTAGAAACTCGCCCGATTACAACGGTATGCGTACTTTTCCCCTAGGCCGTTCTAGTTATTCGTTTCGAGAATCAGAACTGCGAAAATTTTGAGTTTTTCAAGCGTTTCTTACTTCCAAATTGCCATACCTCGCGAACGGATTGACCAATCCGCAAAATTTCTGTTGCATCTGAAGGTAGAAACTCGCCCGTTTACAACGGTATGCGTACTTTTCCCCTAGGCCGTTCTAGTTATGCTTGTCGAGCATCAGAACTGCGAAAATTTTGAGTTTCTCAAGCGTTTCTTACCTCCAAACTGCCATATCTCGCGAACGGATTGACCAATCCGCAAAATTTCTGTTGCATCTGAAAGTAGAATGTCGTCCGATTACAACGGTATGCGTACTTTTCCCCTAGACCGGTCTAGTTATGCTTGTCGAGCATCAGAACTGCGAAAATTTTGAGTTTATCAAGCGTTTCTTACCTCCAAACTGCCATATCTCGCGAACGGATTGACTAATCCGCAAAATTTCTGTTGCATCTGAAAGTAGAAACTCGCCCGATTACAACGGTATGCGTACTTTTCCCCTAGGCCGTTCTGGTTATTCGTTTCGAGCATCAGAACTGTGTAAATTTTGAGTTTCTCAACCGTTTCTTACCTCCAAACTGCCGTATCTCGCGAACGGATTGACCAATCCACAAAATTTCTGTTGCATCTGAAAGTAGAAAGTCGCCCGATTACAACGGTATGCGTACTTTTCCCCTAGAGCGTTCTAGTTATGCTTGTCGAGCATCAGAACTGCGAAAATTTTGAGTTTCTCAAGCGTTTCTTACCTCCAAACTGCCATATCTCGCGAACGGATTGACCAATCCGCAAAATTTCTGTTGCATCTGAAAGTAGAAACTCGCCCGATTACAACGGTATGCGTACTTTTCCCCTAGGCCGTTCTAGTTATTCGTTTCGAGAATCAGAACTGCGAAAATTTTGAGTTTTTCAAGCGTTTCTTACTTCCAAATTGCCATACCTCGCGAACGGATTGACCAATCCGCAAAATTTCTGTTGCATCTGAAGGTAGAAACTCGCCCGTTTACAACGGTATGCGTACTTTTCCCCTAGGCCGTTCTAGTTATGCTTGTCGAGCATCAGAACTGCGAAAATTTTGAGTTTCTCAAGCGTTTCTTACCTCCAAACTGCCATATCTCGCGAACGGATTGACCAATCCGCAAAATTTCTGTTGCATCTGAAAGTAGAATGTCGTCCGATTACAACGGTATGCGTACTTTTCCCCTAGACCGGTCTAGTTATGCTTGTCGAGCATCAGAACTGCGAAAATTTTGAGTTTATCAAGCGTTTCTTACCTCCAAACTGCCATATCTCGCGAACGGATTGACTAATCCGCAAAATTTCTGTTGCATCTGAAAGTAGAAACTCGCCCGATTACAACGGTATGCGTACTTTTCCCCTAGGCCGTTCTGGTTATTCGTTTCGAGCATCAGAACTGTGTAAATTTTGAGTTTCTCAACCGTTTCTTACCTCCAAACTGCCGTATCTCGCGAACGGATTGACCAATCCACAAAATTTCTGTTGCATCTGAAAGTAGAAAGTCGCCCGATTACAACGGTATGCGTACTTTTCCCCTAGAGCGTTCTAGTTATGCTTGTCGAGCATCAGAACTGCGAAAATTTTGAGTTTCTCAAGCGTTTCTTACCTCCAAACTGCCATATCTCGCGAACGGATTGACCAATCCGCAAAATTTCTGTTGCATCTGAAAGTAGAAAGTCGCCCGATTACAACGGTATGCGTACTTTTCCCCTAGAACGTTCTGGTTAATCGTTTCGAGCATCAGAACTGCGAAAATTTTGAGCTTCTCAAGCGTTTCTTACTTCCAAACTGCCATATTTCGCGAACGGATTGACCAATCCGCAAAATTTCTGATGCATCTGAAAGTAGAAACTCGCCAGATTACAACGGTATGCGTACTTTTCCCCTAGGCCGTTCTGGTTATTCGTTTCGAGCATCAGAACTGTGTAAATTTTGAGTTTCTCAACCGTTTCTTACCTCCAAACTGCCGTATCTCGCGAACGGATTGACCAATCCACAAAATTTCTGTTGCATCTGAAAGTAGAAAGTCGCCCGATTACAACGGTATGCGTACTTTTCCCCTAGAACGTTCTAGTTATGCTTGTCGAGCATCAGAACTGCGAAAATTTTGAGTTTCTCAAGCGTTTCTTACCTCCAAACTGCCATATCTCGCGAACGGATTGACCAATCCGTAAAATTTCTGTTGCATCTGAAAGTAGAAACTCGCCCGATTACAACGGTATGCGTACTTTTCCCCTAGGCCGTTCTAGTTATTCGTTTCGAGCATCAGAACTGCGAAAATGTTGAGTTTCTCAAGCGTTTCTTACCTACAAACTGCCATATCTCGCGAACGGATTGACCAATCCGCAAAATTTCTGTTGCATCTGAAAGTAGAAACTCGCCCGATTACAACGGTATGCGTACTTTTCCCCTAGTCCGTTCTGGTTATTCGTTTCGAGCATCAGAACTGCGAAAATTTTGAGTTTCTCAAGCGTTTCTTACCTCCAAACTGCCATATCTCGCGAACGGATTGACTAATCCGCAAAATTTCTGTTGCATCTGAAAGTAGAAACTCACCCGATTACAACGGTATGCGTACTTTTCCCCTAGGCCGTTCTAGTTATTCGTTTCGAGCATCAGAACTGCGAAAATTTTGAGTTTCTCAAGCGTTTCTTACCTCCAAACTGCCATATCTCGCGAACGGATTGACCAATCCGCAAAATTTCTGTTGCATCTGAAAGTAGAAACTCGCCCGATTACAACGGTATGCGTACTTTTCCCCTAGGCCGTTCTAGTTATTCGTTTCGAGAATCAGAACTGCGAAAATTTTGAGTTTTTCAAGCGTTTCTTACTTCCAAATTGCCATACCTCGCGAACGGATTGAGCAATCCGCAAAATTTCTGTTGCATCTGAAGGTAGAAACTCGCCCGTTTACAACGGTATGCGTACTTTTCCCCTAGGCCGTTCTAGTTATGCTTGTCGAGCATCAGAACTGCGAAAATTTTGAGTTTCTCAAGCGTTTCTTACCTCCAAACTGCCATATCTCGCGAACGGATTGACCAATCCGCAAAATTTCTGTTGCATCTGAAAGTAGAATGTCGTCCGATTACAACGGTATGCGTACTTTTCCCCTAGACCGGTCTAGTTATGCTTGTCGAGCATCAGAACTGCGAAAATTTTGAGTTTATCAAGCGTTTCTTACCTCCAAACTGCCATATCTCGCGAACGGATTGACTAATCCGCAAAATTTCTGTTGCATCTGAAAGTAGAAACTCGCCCGATTACAACGGTATGCGTACTTTTCCCCTAGGCCGTTCTAGTTATTCGTTTCGAGCATCAGAACTGCGAAAATTTTGAGTTTCTCAAGCGTTTCTTACCTCCAAACTGCCATATCTCGCGAACGGATTGACCAATCCGCAAAATTTCTGTTGCATCTGAAAGTAGAAACTCGCCCGATTACAACGGTATGCGTACTTCTCCCCTAGAACGTTCTGGTTATGCTTGTCGAGCATCAGAACTGCGAAAATTTTGAGTTTCTCAAGCGTTTCTTACCTCCAAACTGCCATATCTCGCGAACGGATTGACCAATCCGTAAAATTTCTGTTGCATCTGAAAGTAGAAACTCGCCCGATTACAACGGTTTGCGTACTTTTCCCCTAGGCCGTTCTAGTTATTCGTTTCGAGCATCAGAACTGCGAAAATGTTGAGTTTCTCAAGCGTTTCTTACCTACAAACTGCCATATCTCGCGAACGGATTGACCAATCCTCAAAATTTCTGTTGCATCTGAAAGTAGAAATTCGCCCGATTACAACGGTATGCGTACTTTTCCCCTAGACCGTTCTAGTTATGCTTGTCGAGCATCAGAACTGCGAAAATTTTGAGTTTCTCAAGCGTTTCTTACCTCCAAACTGCCATATCTCGCGAACGGATTGACCAATCCGCAAAATTTCTGTTGCATCTGAAAGTAGAAATTCGCCCGATTACAACGGTATGCGCACTTTTCCCCTAGTCGGTTCTAGTTACTCGTTTCGAGCATCAGAACTGCGAAAATTTTGAGTTTCTCAACCGTTTCTTACCTCCAAACTGCCATATCTCGCGAACGGATTGACCAATCCGCAAAATTTCTGTTGCATCTGAAAGTAGAAAGTCGCCCGATTACAACGGTATGCGTACTTTTCCCCTAGACCGCTCTAGTTATGCTTGTCGAGCATCAGAACTGCGAAAATTTTGAGTTTCTCAAGCGTTTCTTACCTCCAAACTGCCATATCTCGCGAACGGATTGACCAATCCGTAAAATTTCTGTTGCATCTGAAAGTAGAAACTCGCCCGATTACAACGGTATGCGTACTTTTCCCCTAGGCCGTTCTAGTTATTCGTTTCGAGCATCAGAACTGCGAAAATGTTGAGTTTCTCAAGCGTTTCTTACCTACAAACTGCCATATCTCGCGAACGGATTGACCAATCCTCAAAATTTCTGTTGCATCTGAAAGTAGAAATTCGCCCGATTACAACGGTATGCGTACTTTTCCCCTAGACCGTTCTAGTTATGCTTGTCGAGCATCAGAACTGCGAAAATTTTGAGTTTCTCAAGCGTTTCTTACCTCCAAACTGCCATATCTCGCGAACGGATTGACCAATCCGCAAAATTTCTGTTGCATCTGAAAGTAGAAACTCGCCCGACTACAACGGTAGATGTAGTTTTTCCCTAGGCCGTTCTAGTTATTCGTTTCGAGCATCAGAACTGCGAAAATGTTGAGTTTCTCAAGCGTTTCTTACCTACAAACTGCCATATCTCGCGAACGGATTGACCAATCCGCAAAATTTCTGTTGCATCTGAAAGTAGAAATTCGCCCGATTACAACGGTATGTGCACTTTTCCCCTAGTCGGTTCTAGTTACTCGTTTCGAGCATCAGAACTGCGAAAATTTTGAGTTTCTCAACCGTTTCTTACCTCCAAACTGCCATATCTCGCGAACGGATTGACCAATCCGCAAAATTTCTGTTGCATCTGAAAGTAGAAAGTCGCCCGATTACAACGGTATGCGTACTTTTCCCCTAGACCGCTCTAGTTATGCTTGTCGAGCATCAGAACTGCGAAAATTTTGAGTTTCTCAAGCGTTTTTTACCTCCAAACTGCCATATCTCGCGAACGGATTGACCAATCCGCAAAATTTCTGTTGCATCTGAAAGTAGAAAGTCGCCCGATTACAACGGTATGCGTACTTTTCCCCTAGAACGTTCTAGTTATGCTTGTCGAGCATCAGAACTGCGAAAATTTTGAGTTTCTCAAGCGTTTCTTACCTCCAAACTGCCATATTTCGCGAACGGATTGACCAATCCGTAAAATTTCTGTTGCATCTGAAAGTAGAAACTCGCCCGATTACAACGGTATGCGTACTTTTCCCCTAGGCCGTTCTAGTTATTCGTTTCGAGCATCAGAACTGCGAAAATGTTGAGTTTCTCAAGCGTTCCTTACCTACAAAATGCCATATCTCGCGAACGGATTGACCAATCCGCAAAATTTCTGTTGCATCTGAAAGTAGAAAGTCGCCCGATTACAACGGTAGGTGTAGTTTTCCCCTAGGCCGTTCTAGTTATTCGTTTCGAGCATCAGAACTGCGAAAATGTTGAGTTTCTCAAGCGTTTCTTACCTACAAACTGCCATATCTCGCGAACGGATTGACCAATCCGCAAAATTTCTGTTGCATCTGAAAGTAGATATTCGCCCAATTACAAGGGTATGCACACTTTTCCCCTAGTCGGTTCTAGTTACTCGTTTCGAGCATCAGAACTGCGAAAATTTTGAGCTTCTCAAGCGTTTCTTACCTCCAAACTGCCATATCTCGCGAACGGATTGACCAATCCGCAAAATTTCTGTTGCATCTGAAAGTAGAAACTCGCCCAATTACAACGGTATGCGTACTTTTCCCCTAGGCCGTACTGGTTATTCGTTTCGAGCATCAGAACTGTGAAAATTTTGAGTTTCTCAACCGTTTCTTACCTCCAAACTGCCATATCTCGCGAACGGATTGACCAATCCGCAAAATTTCTGTTGCATCTGAAAGTAGAAACTCGCCCAATTACAACGGTATGCGTACTTTTCCCCTAGGCCGTTCTAGTTATTCGTTTCGAGCATCAGAACTGCGAAAATTTTGAGTTTCTCAAGCGTTTCTTACCTCCAAACTGCCATATCTCGCGAACGGATTGACGAATCCGCAAAATTTCTGTTGCATCTGAAAGTACAAACTCGCCCGATTACAACGGTATGCGTACTTTTCCCCTAGTCCGTTCTAGTTATTCGTTTCGAGCATCAGAACTGCGAAAATTTTGAGTTTTTCAAGCGTTTCTTACTTCCAAATTGCCATACCTCGCGAACGGATTGAGCAATCCGCAAAATTTCTGTTGCATCTGAAGGTAGAAACTCGCCCGTTTACAACGGTATGCGTACTTTTCCCCTAGGCCGTTCTAGTTATGCTTGTCGAGCATCAGAACTGCGAAAATGTTGAGTTTCTCAAGCGTTTCTTACCTACAAACTGCCATATCTCGCGAACGGATTGACCAATCCGTAAAATTTCTGTTGCATCTGAAAGTAGAAACTCGCCCGATTACAACGGTATGCGTACTTTTCCCCTAGGCCGTTCTAGTTATTCGTTTCGAGCATCAGAACTGCGAAAATGTTGAGTTTCTCAAGCGTTTCTTACCTACAAACTGCCATATCTCGCGAACGGATTGACCAATCCTCAAAATTTCTGTTGCATCTGAAAGTAGAAATTCGCCCGATTACAACGGTATGCGTACTTTTCCCCTAGACCGTTCTAGTTATGCTTGTCGAGCATCAGAACTGCGAAAATTTTGAGTTTCTCAAGCGTTTCTTACCTCCAAACTGCCATATCTCGCGAACGGATTGACCAATCCGCAAAATTTCTGTTGCATCTGAAAGTAGAAACTCGCCCGACTACAACGGTAGATGTAGTTTTTCCCTAGGCCGTTCTAGTTATTCGTTTCGAGCATCAGAACTGCGAAAATGTTGAGTTTCTCAAGCGTTTCTTACCTACAAACTGCCATATCTCGCGAACGGATTGACCAATCCGCAAAATTTCTGTTGCATCTGAAAGTAGAAATTCGCCCGATTACAACGGTATGTGCACTTTTCCCCTAGTCGGTTCTAGTTACTCGTTTCGAGCATCAGAACTGCGAAAATTTTGAGTTTCTCAACCGTTTCTTACCTCCAAACTGCCATATCTCGCGAACGGATTGACCAATCCGCAAAATTTCTGTTGCATCTGAAAGTAGAAAGTCGCCCGATTACAACGGTATGCGTACTTTTCCCCTAGACCGCTCTAGTTATGCTTGTCGAGCATCAGAACTGCGAAAATTTTGAGTTTCTCAAGCGTTTTTTACCTCCAAACTGCCATATCTCGCGAACGGATTGACCAATCCGCAAAATTTCTGTTGCATCTGAAAGTAGAAAGTCGCCCGATTACAACGGTATGCGTACTTTTCCCCTAGAACGTTCTAGTTATGCTTGTCGAGCATCAGAACTGCGAAAATTTTGAGTTTCTCAAGCGTTTCTTACCTCCAAACTGCCATATTTCGCGAACGGATTGACCAATCCGTAAAATTTCTGTTGCATCTGAAAGTAGAAACTCGCCCGATTACAACGGTATGCGTACTTTTCCCCTAGGCCGTTCTAGTTATTCGTTTCGAGCATCAGAACTGCGAAAATGTTGAGTTTCTCAAGCGTTCCTTACCTACAAAATGCCATATCTCGCGAACGGATTGACCAATCCGCAAAATTTCTGTTGCATCTGAAAGTAGAAAGTCGCCCGATTACAACGGTAGGTGTAGTTTTCCCCTAGGCCGTTCTAGTTATTCGTTTCGAGCATCAGAACTGCGAAAATGTTGAGTTTCTCAAGCGTTTCTTACCTACAAACTGCCATATCTCGCGAACGGATTGACCAATCCGCAAAATTTCTGTTGCATCTGAAAGTAGATATTCGCCCAATTACAAGGGTATGCACACTTTTCCCCTAGTCGGTTCTAGTTACTCGTTTCGAGCATCAGAACTGCGAAAATTTTGAGCTTCTCAAGCGTTTCTTACCTCCAAACTGCCATATCTCGCGAACGGATTGACCAATCCGCAAAATTTCTGTTGCATCTGAAAGTAGAAACTCGCCCAATTACAACGGTATGCGTACTTTTCCCCTAGGCCGTACTGGTTATTCGTTTCGAGCATCAGAACTGTGAAAATTTTGAGTTTCTCAACCGTTTCTTACCTCCAAACTGCCATATCTCGCGAACGGATTGACCAATCCGCAAAATTTCTGTTGCATCTGAAAGTAGAAACTCGCCCAATTACAACGGTATGCGTACTTTTCCCCTAGGCCGTTCTAGTTATTCGTTTCGAGCATCAGAACTGCGAAAATTTTGAGTTTCTCAAGCGTTTCTTACCTCCAAACTGCCATATCTCGCGAACGGATTGACGAATCCGCAAAATTTCTGTTGCATCTGAAAGTACAAACTCGCCCGATTACAACGGTATGCGTACTTTTCCCCTAGTCCGTTCTAGTTATTCGTTTCGAGCATCAGAACTGCGAAAATTTTGAGTTTTTCAAGCGTTTCTTACTTCCAAATTGCCATACCTCGCGAACGGATTGAGCAATCCGCAAAATTTCTGTTGCATCTGAAGGTAGAAACTCGCCCGTTTACAACGGTATGCGTACTTTTCCCCTAGGCCGTTCTAGTTATGCTTGTCGAGCATCAGAACTGCGAAAATGTTGAGTTTCTCAAGCGTTTCTTACCTACAAACTGCCATATCTCGCGAACGGATTGACCAATCCGCAAAATTTCTGTTGCATCTGAAAGTAGAAATTCGCCCAATTACAAGGGTATGCGCACTTTTCCCCTAGTCGGTTCTAGTTACTCGTTTCGAGCATCAGAACTGCGAAAATTTTGAGTTTCTCAAGCGTTTCTTACCTCCAAACTGCCATATCTCGCGAACGGATTGACCAATCCGCAAAATTTCTGTTGCATCTGAAAGTAGAAACTCGCCCGATTACAACGGTATGCGTACTTTTCCCCTAGGCCGTTCTAGTTATTCGTTTCGAGCATCAGAACTGCGAAAATGTTGAGTTTCTCAAGCGTTTCTTACCTACAAACTGCCATATCTCGCGAACGGATTGACCAATCCGCAAAATTTCTGTTGCATCTGAAAGTAGAAACTCGCCCGATTACAACGGTATGCGTACTTTTCCCCTAGTCCGTTCTGGTTATTCGTTTCGAGCATCAGAACTGCGAAAATTTTGAGTTTCTCAAGCGTTTCTTACCTCCAAACTGCCATATCTCGCGAACGGATTGACTAATCCGCAAAATTTCTGTTGCATCTGAAAGTAGAAACTCACCCGATTACAACGGTATGCGTACTTTTCCCCTAGGCCGTTCTAGTTATTCGTTTCGAGCATCAGAACTGCGAAAATTTTGAGTTTCTCAAGCGTTTCTTACCTCCAAACTGCCATATCTCGCGAACGGATTGACCAATCCGCAAAATTTCTGTTGCATCTGAAAGTAGAAACTCGCCCGATTACAACGGTATGCGTACTTTTCCCCTAGGCCGTTCTAGTTATTCGTTTCGAGAATCAGAACTGCGAAAATTTTGAGTTTTTCAAGCGTTTCTTACTTCCAAATTGCCATACCTCGCGAACGGATTGAGCAATCCGCAAAATTTCTGTTGCATCTGAAGGTAGAAACTCGCCCGTTTACAACGGTATGCGTACTTTTCCCCTAGGCCGTTCTAGTTATGCTTGTCGAGCATCAGAACTGCGAAAATTTTGAGTTTCTCAAGCGTTTCTTACCTCCAAACTGCCATATCTCGCGAACGGATTGACCAATCCGCAAAATTTCTGTTGCATCTGAAAGTAGAATGTCGTCCGATTACAACGGTATGCGTACTTTTCCCCTAGACCGGTCTAGTTATGCTTGTCGAGCATCAGAACTGCGAAAATTTTGAGTTTATCAAGCGTTTCTTACCTCCAAACTGCCATATCTCGCGAACGGATTGACTAATCCGCAAAATTTCTGTTGCATCTGAAAGTAGAAACTCGCCCGATTACAACGGTATGCGTACTTTTCCCCTAGGCCGTTCTAGTTATTCGTTTCGAGCATCAGAACTGCGAAAATTTTGAGTTTCTCAAGCGTTTCTTACCTCCAAACTGCCATATCTCGCGAACGGATTGACCAATCCGCAAAATTTCTGTTGCATCTGAAAGTAGAAACTCGCCCGATTACAACGGTATGCGTACTTCTCCCCTAGAACGTTCTGGTTATGCTTGTCGAGCATCAGAACTGCGAAAATTTTGAGTTTCTCAAGCGTTTCTTACCTCCAAACTGCCATATCTCGCGAACGGATTGACCAATCCGTAAAATTTCTGTTGCATCTGAAAGTAGAAACTCGCCCGATTACAACGGTTTGCGTACTTTTCCCCTAGGCCGTTCTAGTTATTCGTTTCGAGCATCAGAACTGCGAAAATGTTGAGTTTCTCAAGCGTTTCTTACCTACAAACTGCCATATCTCGCGAACGGATTGACCAATCCTCAAAATTTCTGTTGCATCTGAAAGTAGAAATTCGCCCGATTACAACGGTATGCGTACTTTTCCCCTAGACCGTTCTAGTTATGCTTGTCGAGCATCAGAACTGCGAAAATTTTGAGTTTCTCAAGCGTTTCTTACCTCCAAACTGCCATATCTCGCGAACGGATTGACCAATCCGCAAAATTTCTGTTGCATCTGAAAGTAGAAATTCGCCCGATTACAACGGTATGCGCACTTTTCCCCTAGTCGGTTCTAGTTACTCGTTTCGAGCATCAGAACTGCGAAAATTTTGAGTTTCTCAACCGTTTCTTACCTCCAAACTGCCATATCTCGCGAACGGATTGACCAATCCGCAAAATTTCTGTTGCATCTGAAAGTAGAAAGTCGCCCGATTACAACGGTATGCGTACTTTTCCCCTAGACCGCTCTAGTTATGCTTGTCGAGCATCAGAACTGCGAAAATTTTGAGTTTCTCAAGCGTTTCTTACCTCCAAACTGCCATATCTCGCGAACGGATTGACCAATCCGTAAAATTTCTGTTGCATCTGAAAGTAGAAACTCGCCCGATTACAACGGTATGCGTACTTTTCCCCTAGGCCGTTCTAGTTATTCGTTTCGAGCATCAGAACTGCGAAAATGTTGAGTTTCTCAAGCGTTTCTTACCTACAAACTGCCATATCTCGCGAACGGATTGACCAATCCTCAAAATTTCTGTTGCATCTGAAAGTAGAAATTCGCCCGATTACAACGGTATGCGTACTTTTCCCCTAGACCGTTCTAGTTATGCTTGTCGAGCATCAGAACTGCGAAAATTTTGAGTTTCTCAAGCGTTTCTTACCTCCAAACTGCCATATCTCGCGAACGGATTGACCAATCCGCAAAATTTCTGTTGCATCTGAAAGTAGAAAGTCGCCCGATTACAACGGTATGCGTACTTTTCCCCTAGAACGTTCTAGTTATGCTTGTCGAGCATCAGAACTGCGAAAATTTTGAGTTTCTCAAGCGTTTCTTACCTCCAAACTGCCATATTTCGCGAACGGATTGACCAATCCGTAAAATTTCTGTTGCATCTGAAAGTAGAAACTCGCCCGATTACAACGGTATGCGTACTTTTCCCCTAGGCCGTTCTAGTTATTCGTTTCGAGCATCAGAACTGCGAAAATGTTGAGTTTCTCAAGCGTTCCTTACCTACAAAATGCCATATCTCGCGAACGGATTGACCAATCCGCAAAATTTCTGTTGCATCTGAAAGTAGAAAGTCGCCCGATTACAACGGTAGGTGTAGTTTTCCCCTAGGCCGTTCTAGTTATTCGTTTCGAGCATCAGAACTGCGAAAATGTTGAGTTTCTCAAGCGTTTCTTACCTACAAACTGCCATATCTCGCGAACGGATTGACCAATCCGCAAAATTTCTGTTGCATCTGAAAGTAGATATTCGCCCAATTACAAGGGTATGCACACTTTTCCCCTAGTCGGTTCTAGTTACTCGTTTCGAGCATCAGAACTGCGAAAATTTTGAGCTTCTCAAGCGTTTCTTACCTCCAAACTGCCATATCTCGCGAACGGATTGACCAATCCGCAAAATTTCTGTTGCATCTGAAAGTAGAAACTCGCCCAATTACAACGGTATGCGTACTTTTCCCCTAGGCCGTACTGGTTATTCGTTTCGAGCATCAGAACTGTGAAAATTTTGAGTTTCTCAACCGTTTCTTACCTCCAAACTGCCATATCTCGCGAACGGATTGACCAATCCGCAAAATTTCTGTTGCATCTGAAAGTAGAAACTCGCCCAATTACAACGGTATGCGTACTTTTCCCCTAGGCCGTTCTAGTTATTCGTTTCGAGCATCAGAACTGCGAAAATTTTGAGTTTCTCAAGCGTTTCTTACCTCCAAACTGCCATATCTCGCGAACGGATTGACGAATCCGCAAAATTTCTGTTGCATCTGAAAGTACAAACTCGCCCGATTACAACGGTATGCGTACTTTTCCCCTAGTCCGTTCTAGTTATTCGTTTCGAGCATCAGAACTGCGAAAATTTTGAGTTTTTCAAGCGTTTCTTACTTCCAAATTGCCATACCTCGCGAACGGATTGAGCAATCCGCAAAATTTCTGTTGCATCTGAAGGTAGAAACTCGCCCGTTTACAACGGTATGCGTACTTTTCCCCTAGGCCGTTCTAGTTATGCTTGTCGAGCATCAGAACTGCGAAAATGTTGAGTTTCTCAAGCGTTTCTTACCTACAAACTGCCATATCTCGCGAACGGATTGACCAATCCGCAAAATTTCTGTTGCATCTGAAAGTAGAAATTCGCCCAATTACAAGGGTATGCGCACTTTTCCCCTAGTCGGTTCTAGTTACTCGTTTCGAGCATCAGAACTGCGAAAATTTTGAGTTTCTCAAGCGTTTCTTACCTCCAAACTGCCATATCTCGCGAACGGATTGACCAATCCGCAAAATTTCTGTTGCATCTGAAAGTAGAAACTCGCCCAATTACAACGGTATGCGTACTTTTCCCCTAGGCCGTACTGGTTATTCGTTTCGAGCATCAGAACTGTGAAAATTTTGAGTTTCTCAACCGTTTCTTACCTCCAAACTGCCATATCTCGCGAACGGATTGACCAATCCGCAAAATTTCTGTTGCATCTGAAAGTAGAATGTCGTCCGATTAGAACGGTATGCGTACTATTCCCCTAGGCCGTTCTAGTTATTCGTTTCGAGCATCAGAACTGCGAAAATTTTGAGTTTCTCAAGCGTTTCTTACCTCCAAACTGCCATATCTCGCGAACGGATTGACTAATCAGCAAAATTTCTGTTGCATCTGAAAGTAGAAACTCGCCCGATTACAACGGTATGCGTACTCTTCCCCTAGGCCGTTCTAGTTATTCGTTTCGAGCATCAGAACTGCGAAAATTTTGAGTTTCTCAAGCGTTTCTTACCTCCAAACTGCCATATCTCGCGAACGGATTGACAAATCCGCAAAATTTCTGTTGCATCTGAAAGTAGAAACTCGCCCGATTACAACGTTATGCGTACTTTTCCCCTAGTCCGTTCTAGTTATTCGTTTCGAGCATCAGAACTGCGAAAATTTTGAGTTTCTCAAGCGTTTCTTACCTCCAAACTGCCATATCTCGCGAACGGATTGACGAATCCGCAAAATTTCTGTTGCATCTGAAAGTAGAAACTCGCCCGATTACAACGGTATGCGTACTTTTCCCCTAGTCCGTTCTAGTTATTCGTTTCGAGCATCAGAACTGCGAAAATTTTGAGTTTTTCAAGCGTTTCTTACTTCCAAATTGCCATACCTCGCGAACGGATTGAGCAATCCGCAAAATTTCTGTTGCATCTGAAGGTAGAAACTCGCCCGTTTACAACGGTATGCGTACTTTTCCCCTAGGCCGTTCTAGTTATGCTTGTCGAGCATCAGAACTGCGAAAATTTTGAGTTTTTCAAGCGTTTCTTACTTCCAAATTGCCATACCTCGCGAACGGATTGAGCAATCCGCAAAATTTCTGTTGCATCTGAAGGTAGAAACTCGCCCGTTTACAACGGTATGCGTACTTTTCCCCTAGGCCGTTCTAGTTATGCTTGTCGAGCATCAGAACTGCGAAAATTTTGAGTTTCTCAAGCGTTTCTTACCTCCAAACTGCCATATCTCGCGAACGGATTGACCAATCCGCAAAATTTCTGTTGCATCTGAAAGTAGAATGTTGTCCGATTACAACGGTATGCGTACTTTTCCCCTAGACCGGTCTAGTTATGCTTGTCGAGCATCAGAACTGCGAAAATTTTGAGTTTCTCAAGCGTTTCTTACCTCCAAACTGCCATATCTCGCGAACGGATTGACTAATCCGCAAAATTTCTGTTGCATCTGAAAGTAGAAACTCGCCCGATTACAACGGTATGCGTCCTTTTCCCCTAGGCCGTTCTAGTTATTCGTTTCGAGCATCAGAACTGCGAAAATTTTGAGTTTCTCAAGCGTTTCTTACCTCCAAACTGCCATATCTCGCGAACGGATTGACTAATCCGCAAAATTTCTGTTGCATCTGAAAGTAGAAACTCACCCGATTACAACGGTATGCGTACTTTTCCCCTAGGCCGTCCTAGTTATTCGTTTCGAGCATCAGAACTGCGAAAATTTTGAGTTTCTCAAGCGTTTCTTACCTCCAAACTGCCATATCTCGCGAACGGATTGACCAATCCGCAAAATTTCTGTTGCATCTGAAAGTAGAAACTCGCCCGATTACAACGGTATGCGTACTTTTCCCCTAGTCCGTTCTAGTTATTCGTTTCGAGCATCAGAACTGCGAAAATTTCGAGTTTTTCAAGCGTTTCTTACTTCCAAATTGCCATACCTCGCGAACGGATTGAGCAATCCGCAAAATTTCTGTTGCATCTGAAGGTAGAAACTCGCCCGATTACAACGGTATGCGTACTTTTCCCCTAGCCCGTTCTAGTTAATCGTTTCGAGCATCAGAACTGCGAAAATTTTGAGTTTCTCAAGCGTTTCTTACTTCCAAACTGCCATATTTCGCGAACGGATTGACCAATCCGCAAAATTTCTGTTGCATCTGAAAGTAGAAACTCGCCCGATTACAACGGTAGGTGTAGTTTTCCCCTAGGCCGTTCTATTTATTCGTTTCGAGCATCAGAACTGCGAAAATGTTGAGTTTCTCAAGCGTTTCTTACCTACAAACTGCCATATCTCGCGAACGGATTGACCAATCCGCAAAATTTCTGTTGCATCTGAAAGTAGAAAGTCGCCCGATTACAACGGTATGCGTACTTTTCCCCTAGACCGTTCTAGCTATGCTTGTCGAGCATCAGAACTGCGAAAATTTTGAGTTTCTCAAGCGTTTCTTACCTCCAAACTGCCATATCTCGCGAACGGATTGACCAATCCGCAAAATTTCTGTTGCATCTGAAAGTAGAAACTCGCCCGATTACAACGGTATGCGTACTTTTCCCCTAGGCCGTTCTAGTTATTCGTTTCGAGCATCAGAACTGCGAAAATTTTGAGTTTCTCAAGCGTTTCTTACCTCCAAACTGCCATATCTCGCGAACGGATTGACCAATCCGCAAAATTTCTGTTGCATCTGAAAGTAGAAACTCGCCCGATTACAACGGTATGCCTACTTTTCCCCTAGGCCGTTCTAGTTATTCGTTTCGAGCATCAGAACTGCGAAAATTTTGAGTTTCTCAAGCGTTTCTTACCTCCAAACTGCCATATCTCGCGAACGGATTGACTAATCCGCAAAATTTCTGTTGCATCTGAAAGTAGAAACTCACCCGATTACAACGGTATGCGTACTTTTCCCCTAGGCCGTTCTAGTTATTCGTTTCGAGCATCAGAACTGCGAAAATTTTGAGTTTCTCAAGCGTTTCTTACCTCCAAACTGCCATATCTCGCGAACGGATTGACCAATCCGCAAAATTTCTGTTGCATCTGAAAGTAGAAACTCGCCCGATTACAACGGTATGCGTACTTTTCCCCTAGTCCGTTCTAGTTATTCGTTTCGAGCATCAGAACTGCGAAAATTTCGAGTTTTTCAAGCGTTTCTTACTTCCAAATTGCCATACCTCGCGAACGGATTGAGCAATCCGCAAAATTTCTGTTGCATCTGAAGGTAGAAACTCGCCCGATTACAACGGTATGCGTACTTTTCCCCTAGCCCGTTCTAGTTAATCGTTTCGAGCATCAGAACTGCGAAAATTTTGAGTTTCTCAAGCGTTTCTTACCTCCAAACTGCCATATCTCGCGAACGGATTGACCAATCCGCAAAATTTCTGTTGCATCTGAAAGTAGAAACTCGCCCGATTACAACGGTATGCGTACTTTTCCCCTAGTCCGTTCTAGTTATTCGTTTCGAGCATCAGAACTGCGAAAATTTCGAGTTTTTCAAGCGTTTCTTACTTCCAAATTGCCATACCTCGCGAACGGATTGAGCAATCCGCAAAATTTCTGTTGCATCTGAAGGTAGAAACTCGCCCGATTACAACGGTATGCGTACTTTTCCCCTAGCCCGTTCTAGTTAATCGTTTCGAGCATCAGAACTGCGAAAATTTTGAGTTTCTCAAGCGTTTCTTACTTCCAAACTGCCATATTTCGCGAACGGATTGACCAATCCGCAAAATTTCTGTTGCATCTGAAAGTAGAATGTCGTCCGATTACAACGGTATGCGTACTTTTCCCCTAGACCGGTCTAGTTATGCTTGTCGAGCATCAGAACTGCGAAAATTTTGAGTTTCTCAAGCGTTTCTTACCTCCAAACTGCCATATCTCGCGAACGGATTGACTAATCCGCAAAATTTCTGTTGCATCTGAAAGTAGAAACTCACCCGATTACAACGGTATGCGTACTTTTCCCCTAGGCCGTTCTAGTTATTCGTTTCGAGCATCAGAACTGCGAAAATTTTGAGTTTCTCAAGCGTTTCTTACCTCCAAACTGCCATATCTCGCGAACGGATTGACCAATCCGCAAAATTTCTGTTGCATCTGAAAGTAGAAACTCGCCCGATTACAACGGTATGCGTACTTTTCCCCTAGGCCGTTCTAGTTATTCGTTTCGAGCATCAGAACTGCGAAAATTTTGAGTTTCTCAAGCGTTTCTTACCTCCAAACTGCCATATCTCGCGAACGGATTGACCAATCCGCAAAATTTCTGTTGCATCTGAAAGTAGAAACTCGCCCGATTACAACGGTATGCCTACTTTTCCCCTAGGCCGTTCTAGTTATTCGTTTCGAGCATCAGAACTGCGAAAATTTTGAGTTTCTCAAGCGTTTCTTACCTCCAAACTGCCATATCTCGCGAACGGATTGACTAATCCGCAAAATTTCTGTTGCATCTGAAAGTAGAAACTCACCCGATTACAACGGTATGCGTACTTTTCCCCTAGGCCGTTCTAGTTATTCGTTTCGAGCATCAGAACTGCGAAAATTTTGAGTTTCTCAAGCGTTTCTTACCTCCAAACTGCCATATCTCGCGAACGGATTGACCAATCCGCAAAATTTCTGTTGCATCTGAAAGTAGAAACTCGCCCGATTACAACGGTATGCGTACTTTTCCCCTAGTCCGTTCTAGTTATTCGTTTCGAGCATCAGAACTGCGAAAATTTCGAGTTTTTCAAGCGTTTCTTACTTCCAAATTGCCATACCTCGCGAACGGATTGAGCAATCCGCAAAATTTCTGTTGCATCTGAAGGTAGAAACTCGCCCGTTTACAACGGTATGCGTACTTTTCCCCTAGGCCGTTCTAGTTATGCTTGTCGAGCATCAGAACTGCGAAAATTTTGAGTTTCTCAAGCGTTTCTTACCTCCAAACTGCCATATCTCGCGAACGGATTGACCAATCCGCAAAATTTCTGTTGCATCTGAAAGTAGAATGTCGTCCGATTACAACGGTATGCGTACTTTTCCCCTAGACCGGTCTAGTTATGCTTGTCGAGCATCAGAACTGCGAAAATTTTGAGTTTCTCAAGCGTTTCTTACCTCCAAACTGCCATATCTCGCGAACGGATTGACTAATCCGCAAAATTTCTGTTGCATCTGAAAGTAGAAACTCACCCGATTACAACGGTATGCGTACTTTTCCCCTAGGCCGTTCTAGTTATTCGTTTCGAGCATCAGAACTGCGAAAATTTTGAGTTTCTCAAGCGTTTCTTACCTCCAAACTGCCATACCTCGCGAACGGATTGACCAATCCGCAAAATTTCTGTTGCATCTGAAAGTAGAAACTCGCCCGATTACAACGGTATGCGTACTTTTCCCCTAGGCCGTTCTAGTTATTCGTTTCGAGCATCAGAACTGCGAAAATTTTGAGTTTCTCAAGCGTTTCTTACCTCCAAACTGCCATATCTCGCGAACGGATTGACCAATCCGCAAAATTTCTGTTGCATCTGAAAGTAGAAACTCGCCCGATTACAACGGTATGCCTACTTTTCCCCTAGGCCGTTCTAGTTATTCGTTTCGAGCATCAGAACTGCGAAAATGTTGAGTTTCTCAAGCGTTTCTTACCTACAAACTGCCATATCTCGCGAACGGATTGACCAATCCGCAAAATTTCTGTTGCATCTGAAGGTAGAAACTCGCCCGTTTACAACGGTATGCGTACTTTTCCCCTAGGCCGTTCTAGTTATGCTTGTCGAGCATCAGAACTGCGAAAATTTTGAGTTTCTCAAGCGTTTCTTACCTCCAAACTGCCATATCTCGCGAACGGATTGACCAATCCGCAAAATTTCTGTTGCATCTGAAAGTAGAATGTCGTCCGATTACAACGGTATGCGTACTTTTCCCCTAGACCGGTCTAGTTATGCTTGTCGAGCATCAGAACTGCGAAAATTTTGAGTTTATCAAGCGTTTCTTACCTCCAAACTGCCATATCTCTCGAACGGATTGACTAATCCGCAAAATTTCTGTTGCATCTGAAAGTAGAAACTCGCCCGATTACAACGGTATGCGTACTTTTCCCCTAGTCCGTTCTAGTTATTCGTTTCGAGCATCAGAACTGCGAAAATTTTGAGTTTCTCAAGCGTTTCTTACCTCCAAACTGCCATATCTCGCGAACGGATTGACCAATCCGCAAAATTTCTGTTGCATCTGAAAGTAGAAACTCGCCCGATTACAACGGTATGCGTACTTTTCCCCTAGTCCGTTCTAGTTATTCGTTTGGAGCATCAGAACTGCGAAAATTTTGAGTTTTTCAAGCGTTTCTTACTTCCAAATTGCCATACCTCGCGAACGGATTGAGCAATCCGCAAAATTTCTGTTGCATCTGAAGGTAGAAACTCGCCCGTTTACAACGGTATGCGTACTTTTCCCCTAGGCCGTTCTAGTTATTCGTTTCGAGCATCAGAACTTGCGAAAATTTTGAGTTTCTCAAGCGTTTCTTACTTCCAAACCGCCATATCTCGCGAACGGATTGACCAATCCGCAAAATTTCTGTTGCATCTGAAAGTAGAAACTCGCCCGATTACAACGGTATGCGTACTTTTCCCCTAGGCCGTTCTAGTTATTCGTTTCGAGCATCAGAACTGCGAAAATGTTGAGTTTCTCAAGCGTTTCTTACCTACAAACTGCCATATCTCGCGAACGGATTGACCAATCCGCAAAATTTCTGTTGCATCTGAAAGTAGAAACTCGCCCGATTACAACGGTATGCGTACTTTTCCCCTAGGCCGTTCTAGTTATTCGTTTCGAGCATCAGAACTGCGAAAATTTTGAGTTTCTCAAGCGTTTCTTACTTCCAAACCGCCATATCTCGCGAACGGATTGACCAATCCGCAAAATTTCTGTTGCATCTGAAAGTAGAAACTCGCCCGATTACAACGGTATGCGTACTTTTCCCCTAGGCCGTTCTAGTTATTCGTTTCGAGCATCAGAACTGCGAAAATGTTGAGTTTCTCAAGCGTTTCTTACCTACAAACTGCCATATCTCGCGAACGGATTGACCAATCCGCAAAATTTCTGTTGCATCTGAAAGTAGAAACTCGCCCGATTAAAACGGTATGCGTACTTTTCCCGTAGGCCGTTGTAGTTATTCGTTTCGAGCATGAGAACTGCGAAAATTTTGTGTTTCTCAAGTGTTTCATACTTCCAAACTGCCATATCTCGCGAACGGATTGACCAATCCGCAAAATTTCTGTTGCATCTGAAAGTAGAAACCCGCCCGATTACAACGGTATGAGTACTTTTCCCCTAGGCCGTTCTAGTTATTCGTTTCGCGCATCAGAACTGCGAAAATTTTGAGTTTCTCAAGCGTTTCTTACTTCCAAACTGCCATATCTCGCGAACGGATTGACCAATCCGCAAAATTTCTGTTGCATCTGAAAGTAGAAACTCGCCCGATTACAACGGTATGCGTACTTTTCCCCTAGTCCGTTCTGGTTATTCGTTTCGAGCATCAGAACTGCGAAAATTTTGAGTTTCTCAAGCGTTTCTTACCTCCAAACTGCCATATCTCGCGAACGGATTGACTAATCCGCAAAATTTCTGTTGCATCTGAAAGTAGAAACTCACCCGATTACAACGGTATGCGTACTTTTCCCCTAGGCCGTTCTAGTTATTCGTTTCGAGCATCAGAACTGCGAAAATTTTGAGTTTCTCAAGCGTTTCTTACCTCCAAACTGCCATATCTCGCGAACGGATTGACCAATCCGCAAAATTTCTGTTGCATCTGAAAGTAGAAACTCGCCCGATTACAACGGTATGCGTACTTTTCCCCTAGGCCGTTCTAGTTATTCGTTTCGAGCATCAGAACTGCGAAAATTTTGAGTTTTTCAAGCGTTTCTTACTTCCAAATTGCCATACCTCGCGAACGGATTGAGCAATCCGCAAAATTTCTGTTGCATCTGAAGGTAGAAACTCGCCCGTTTACAACGGTATGCGTACTTTTCCCCTAGGCCGTTCTAGTTATGCTTGTCGAGCATCAGAACTGCGAAAATTTTGAGTTTCTCAAGCGTTTCTTACCTCCAAACTGCCATATCTCGCGAACGGATTGACTAATCCGCAAAATTTCTGTTGCATCTGAAAGTAGAAACTCGCCCGATTACAACGGTATGCGTACTTTTCCCCTAGGCCGTTCTAGTTATTCGTTTCGAGCATCAGAACTGCGAACATTTTGAGTTTCTCAAGCGTTTCTTACCTCCAAACTGCCATATCTCGCGAACGGATTGACCAATCCGCAAAATTTCTGTTGCATCTGAAAGTAGAAACTCGCCCGATTACAACGGTATGCGTACTTTTCCCCTAGTCCGTTCTAGTTATTCGTTTCGAGCATCAGAACTGCGAAAATTTTGAGTTTCTCAAGCGTTTCTTACCTCCAAACTGCCATATCTCGCGAACGGATTGACCAATCCGCAAAATTTCTGTTGCATCTGAAAGTAGAAACTCGCCCGATTACAACGGTATGCGTACTTTTCCCCTAGTCCGTTCTAGTTATTCGTTTCGAGCATCAGAACTGCGAAAATTTTGAGTTTCTCAAGCGTTTCTTACCTCCAAACTGCCATATCTCGCGAACGGATTGACCAATCCGCAAAATTTCTGTTGCATCTGAAAGTAGAAACTCGCCCGATTACAACGGTATGCGTACGTTTCCCCTAGGCCGTTCTAGTTATTCGTTTCGAGCATCAGAACTGCGAAAATTTTGAGTTTCTCAAGCGTTTCTTACTTCCAAACCGCCATATCTCGCGAACGGATTGACCAATCCGCAAAATTTCTGTTGCATCTGAAAGTAGAAACTCGCCCGATTACAACGGTATGCGTACTTTTCCCCTAGCCCGTTCTAGTTAATCGTTTCGAGCATCAGAACTGCGAAAATTTTGAGTTTCTCAAGCGTTTCTTACTTCCAAACTGCCATATTTCGCGAACGGATTGACCAATCCGCAAAATTTCTGTTGCATCTGAAAGTAGAAACTCGCCCGATTACAACGGTAGGTGTAGTTTTCCCCTAGGCCGTTCTATTTATTCGTTTCGAGCATCAGAACTGCGAAAATGTTGAGTTTCTCAAGCGTTTCTTACCTACAAACTGCCATATCTCGCGAACGGATTGACCAATCCGCAAAATTTCTGTTGCATCTGAAAGTAGAAAGTCGCCCGATTACAACGGTATGCGTACTTTTCCCCTAGACCGTTCTAGCTATGCTTGTCGAGCATCAGAACTGCGAAAATTTTGAGTTTCTCAAGCGTTTCTTACTTCCAAACTGCCATATCTCGCGAACGGATTGACCAATCCGCAAAATTTCTGTTGCATCTGAAAGTAGAAAGTCGCCCGATTACAACGGTATGCGTACTTTTCCCCTAGAACGTTCTGGTTATGCTTGTCGAGCATCAGAACTGCGAAAATTTTGAGTTTCTCAAGCGTTTCTTACCTCCAAACTGCCATATCTCGCGAACGGATTGACCAATCCGCAAAATTTCTGTTGCATCTGAAAGTAGAAACTCGCCCGATTACAACGGTAGATGTAGTTTTCCCTTAGGCCGTTCTAGTTATTCGTTTCGAGCATCAGAACTGCGAAAATGTTGAGTTTCTCAAGCGTTTCTTACCTACAAACTGCCATATCTCGCGAACGGATTGACCAATCCGCAAAATTTCTGTTGCATCTGAAAGTAGAAATTCGCCGGATTACAACGGTGTGCGTACTTTTCCCCTAGACCGTTCTAGTTATTCGTTTCGAGCATCAGAACTGCGAAAATGTTGAGTTTCTCAAGCGTTTCTTACCTCCAAACTGCCATATCTCGCGAACGGATTGACCATTCCGCAAAATTTCTGTTGCATCTGAAAGTAGAAACTCGCCCAATTACAACGGTATGCGTACTGTTCCCCTAGGCCGTACTGGTTATTCGTTTCGAGCATCAGAACTGTGAAAATTTTGAGTTTCTCAAACGTTTCTGACCTCCAAACTGCCATATCTCGCGAACGGATTGACCAATCCGCAAAATTTCTGTTGCATCTGAAAGTAGAAATTCGCCCGATTACAACGGTATGCGTACTTTTCCCCTAGACCGCTCTAGTTATGCTTGTCGAGCATCAGAACTGCGAAAATTTTGAGTTTCTCAAGCGTTTCTTACCTCCAAACTGCCATATCTCGCGAAAGGATTGACCAATCCGCAAAATTTCTGTTGCATCTGAAAGTAGAAAGTCTCCCGATTACAACGGTATGCGTACTTTTCCCCTAGAACGTTCTGGTTATGCTTGTCGAGCATCAGAACTGCGAAAATTTTGAGTTTCTCAAGCGTTTCTTACCTCCAAACTGCCATATCTCGCGAACGGATTGACCAATCCGTAAAATTTCTGTTGCATCTGAAAGTAGTAACTCGCCCGATTACAACGGTATGCGTACTTTTCCCCTAGGCCGTTCTAGTTATTCGTTTCGAGCATCAGAACTGCGAAAATTTTGAGTTTCTCAAGCGTTTCTTACCTCCAAACTGCCATATCTCGCGAACGGATTGACCAATCCGCAAAATTTCTGTTGCATCTGAAAGTAGAAACTCGCCCGATTACAACGGTATGCGTACTTTTCCCCTAGGCCGTTCTGGTTATTCGTTTCGAGTATCAGAACTGTGATAATTTTGAATTTCTCGACCGTTTCTTGCCTCCAAACTGCCATATCTCGCGAACGGATTGACCAATCCGCAAAATTTCTGTTGCATCTGAAAGTAGAAACTCGCCCGATTACAACGGTATGCGTACGTTTCCCCAAGTCCGTTCTAGTTATTCGTTTCGAGCATCAGAACTGCGAAAATTTTGAGTTTCTCAAGCGTTTCTTACCTCCAAACTGCCATATCTCGCGAAAGGATTGACCAATCCGCAAAATTTCTGTTGCATCTGAAAGTAGAAATTCGCCCGATTACAACGGTATGCGTACTTTTCCCCTAGTCCGTTCTAGTTATTCGTTTCGAGCATCAGAACTGCGAAAATTTTGAGTTTTTCAAGCGTTTCTTACATCCAAATTGCCATACCTCGCGAACGGATTGAGCAATTCGCAAAATTTCTGTTGCATCTGAAGGTAGAAACTCGCCCGTTTACAACGGTATGCGTACTTTTCCCCTAGGCCGTTCTAGTTATTCGTTTCGAGCATCAGAACTGCGAAAATTTTGAGTTTCTCAAGCGTTTCTTACTTCCAAACCGCCATATCTCGCGAACGGATTGACCAATCCGCAAAATTTCTGTTGCATCTGAAAGTAGAAACTCGCCCGATTACAACGGTATGCGTACTTTTCCCCTAGGCCGTTCTAGTTAATCGTTTCGAGCATCAGAACTGCGAAAATTTTGAGTTTCTCAAGCGTTTCTTACTTCCAAACTGCCATATCTCGCGAACGGATTGACCAATCCGCAAAATTTCTGTTGCATCTGAAAGTAGAAACTCGCCCGATTACAACGGTATGCGTACTTTTCCCGTAGGCCGTTGTAGTTATTCGTTTCGAGCATGAGAACTGCGAAAATTTTGTGTTTCTCAAGTGTTTCATACTTCCAAACTGCCATATCTCGCGAACGGATTGACCAATCCGCAAAATTTCTGTTGCATCTGAAAGTAGAAACTCGCCCGATTACAACGGTATGCGTACTTTTCCCCTAGTCCGTTCTAGTTATTCGTTTCGAGCATCAGAACTGCGAAAATTTTGAGTTTTTCAAGCGTTTCTTACTTCCAAATTGCCATACCTCGCGAACGGATTGAGCAATCCGCAAAATTTCTGTTGCATCTGAAGGTAGAAACTCGCCCGTTTACAACAGTATGCGTACTTTTCCCCTAGGCCGTTCTAGTTATTCGTTTCGAGCATCAGAACTGCGAAAATTTTGAGTTTCTCAAGCGTTTCTTACTTCCAAACCGCCATACCTCGCGAACGGATTGACCAATTCGCAAAATTTCTGTTGCATCTGAAAGTAGAAACTCGCCCGATTACAACGGTATGCGTACTTTTCCCCTAGGCCGTTCTAGTTAATCGTTTCGAGCATCAGAACTGCGAAAATTTTGAGTTTCTCATGCGTTTCTTACTTCCAAACTGCCATATCTCGCGAACGGATTGACCAATCCGCAAAATTTCTGTTGCATCTGAAAGTAGAAACTCGCCCGATTACAACGGTATGCGTACTTTTCCCGTAGGCCGTTGTAGTTATTCGTTTCGAGCATGAGAACTGCAAAAATTTTGTGTTTCTCAAGTGTTTCATACTTCCAAACTGCCATATCTCGCGAACGGATTGACCAATCCGCAAAATTTCTGTTGCATCTGAAAGTAGAAACTCGCCCGATTACAACGGTATGCGTACTTTTCCCCTAGACCGTTCTAGTTATGCTTGTCGAGCATCAGAACTGCGAAAATTTTGAGTTTCTCAAGCGTTTCTTACTTCCAAACTGCCATATCTCGCGAACGGATTGACCAATCCGCAAAATTTCTGTTGCATCTGAAAGTACAAACTCGCCCGATTACAACGGTATGCCTACTTTTCCCCTAGGCCGTTCTAGTTATTCGTTTCGAGCATCAGAACTGCGAAAATGTTGAGTTTCTCAAGCGTTTCTTACCTACAAACTGCCATATCTCGCGAACGGATTGACCAATCCGCAAAATTTCTGTTGCATCTGAAAGTAGAAACACGCCCGATTACAACGGTATGCGTACTTTTCCCCTAGTCCGTTCTGGTTATTCGTTTCGAGCATCAGAACTGCGAAAATTTTGAGTTTCTCAAGCGTTTCTTACTTCCAAACCGCCATATCTCGCGAACGGATTGACCAATCCGCAAAATTTCTGTTGCATCTGAAAGTAGAAACTCGCCCGATTACAACGGTATGCGTACTTTTCCCCTAGTCCGTTCTAGTTATTCGTTTCGAGCATCAGAACTGCGAAAATTTTGAGTTTTTCAAGCGTTTCTTACTTCCAATTTGCCATACCTCGCGAACGGATTGAGCAATCCGCAAAATTACTGTTGCATCTGGAGGTAGAAACTCGCCCGTTTACAACGGAATGCGTACTTTTCCCCTAGGCCGTTCTAGTTATTCGTTTCGAGCATCAGAACTGCGAAAATTTTGAGTTTCTCAAGCGTTTCTTACTTCCAAACCGCCATATCTCGCGAACGGATTGACCAATCCGCAAAATTTCTGTTGCATCTGAAAGTAGAAACTCGCCCGATTACAACGGTATGCGTGCTTTTCCCCTAGGCCGTTCTAGTTAATCGTTTCGAGCATCAGAACTGCGAAAATTTTGAGTTTCTCTAGCGTTTCTTACTTCCAAACTGCCATATCTCGCGAACGGATTGACCAATCCGCAAAATTTCAGTTGCATCTGAAAGTAGAAAGTCGCCCGATTACAACAGTATGCGTACTTTTCCCCTAGAACGTTCTAGTTATGCTTGTCGAGCTTCAGAACTGCGAAAATTTTGAGTTTCTCAAGCGTTTCTTACCTCCAAACTGCCATATCTCGCGAACGGATTGACCAATCCGTAAAATTTCTGTTGCATCTGAAAGTTGAAACTCGCCCGATTACAACGGTATGCGTACTCTTCCCCTAGGCCGTTCTAGTTATTCGTTTCGAGCATCAGAACTGCGAAAATGTTGAGTTTCTCAAGCGTTTCTTACCTACAAACTGCCATATCTCGCGAACGGATTGACCAATCCGCAAAATTTCTGTTGCATCTGAAAGTAGAAATTCGCCCGATTACAACGGTATGCGTACTTTTCCCCTAGACCGTTCTAGTTATGCTTGTCGAGCATCAGAACTGCGAAAATTTTGAGTTTCTCAAGCGTTTCTTACTTCCAAACTGCCATATCTCGCGAACGGATTGACCAATCCGCAAAATTTCTGTTGCATCTGAAAGTAGAAACTCGCCCGATTACAACGGTAGGTGTAGTTTTCCCCTAGGCCGTTCTAGTTATTCGTTTCGAGCATCAGAACTGCGAAAATGTTGAGTTTCTCAAGCGTTTCTTACCTACAAACTGCCATATCTCGCGAACGGATTGACCAATCCGCAAAATTTCTGTTGCATCTGAAAGTAGAAAGTCGCCCGATTACAACGGTATGCGTACTTTTCCCCTAGACCGTTCTAGCTATGCTTGTCGAGCATCAGAACTGCGAAAATTTTGAGTTTCTCAAGCGTTTCTTACCTCCAAACTGCCATATCTCGCGAACGGATTGACCAATCCGCAAAATTTCTGTTGCATCTGAAAGTAGAAACTCGCCCGATTACAACGGTATGCGTACTTTTCCCCTAGGCCGTACTGGTTATTCGTTTCGAGCATCAGAACTGTGAAAATTTTGAGTTTCTCAACCGTTTCTTACCTCCAAACTGCCATATCTCGCGAACGGATTGACCAATCCGCAAAATTTCTGTTGCATCTGAAAGTAGAAACTCGCCCGATTACAACGGTATGCGCACTTTTCCCCTAGTCGGTTCTAGTTACACGTTTCGAGCATCAGAACTGCGAAAATTTTGAGTTTCTCAAGCGTTTCTTACTTCCAAACTGCCATATCTCGCGAACGGATTGACCAATCCGCAAAATTTCTGTTGCATCTGAAAGTAGAAACTCGCCCGATTACAACGGTATGCGTACTTTTCCCTAGACCGTACTGGTTATTCGTTTCGAGCATCAGAACTGTGAAAATTTTGAGTTTCTCAACCGTTTCTTACCTCCAAACTGCCATATCTCGCGAACGGATTGACCAATCCGCAAAATTTCTGTTGCATCTGAAAGCAGAAAGTCGCCCGATTACAACGGTATGCGTACTTTTCCCCTAGAACGTTCTAGTTATGCTTGTCGAGCAGCAGAACTGCGAAAATTTTGAGTTTCTCAAGCGTTTCTTACCTCCAAACTGCCATATCTCGCGAACGGATTGACCAATCCGTAAAATTTCTGTTGCATCTGAAAGTAGAAACTCGCCCGATTACAACGGTATGCGTACTTTTCCCCTAGGCCGTTCTAGTTATTCGTTTCGAGCATCAGAACTGCGAAAATGTTGAGTTTCTCAAGCGTTTCTTACCTACAAACTGCCATTTCTCGCGAACGGATTGACCAATCCGCAAAATTTCTGTTGCATCTGAAAGTAGAAATTCGCCCGATTACAACGGTGTGCGTACTTTTCCCCTAGACCGTTCTAGTTATTCGTTTCGAGCATCAGAACTGCGAAAATGTTGAGTTTCTCAAGCGTTTCTTACCTACAAACTGCCATATCTCGCGAACGGATTGACCAATCCGTAAAATTTCTGTTGCATCTGAAAGTAGAAAGTCGCCCGATTACAACGGTATGCGTACTTTTCCCCTAGACCGCTCTAGTTATGCTTGTCGAGCATCAGAACTGCGAAAATTTTGAGTTTCTCAAGCGTTTCTTACCTCCAAACTGCCATATCTCGCGAACGGATTGACCAATCCGCAAAATTTCTGTTGCATCTGAAAGTAGAAAGTCGCCCGATTACAACGGTATGCGTACTTTTCCCCTAGAACGTTCTAGTTATGCTTGTCGAGCATCAGAACTGCGAAAATGTTGAGTTTCTCAAGCGTTTCTTACCTACAAACTGCCATATCTCGCGAACGGATTGACCAATCCGCAAAATTTCTGTTGCATCTGAAAGTAGAAATTCGCCCGATTACAACGGTATGCGCACTTTTCCCCTAGTCGGTTCTAGTTATTCGTTTCGAGCATCAGAACTGCGAAAATTTTGAGTTTCTCAAGAGTTTCTTACCTCCAAACTGCCACATCTCGCGAACGGATTGACCAATCCGCAAAATTTCTGTTGCATCTGAAAGTAGAAACTCGCCCGATTACAACGGTATGCGTACTTTTACCCTAGGCCGTTCTAGTTAATCGTTTCGAGCATCAGAACTGCGAAAATTTTGAGTTTCTCAAGCGTTTCTTACTTCCAAACTGCCATATCTCGCGAACGGATTGACCAATCCGCAAAATTTCTGATGCATCTGAAAGTAGAAACTCGCCCGATTACAACGGTATGCGTACTTTTCCCCTAGGCCGCTCTAGTTATTCGTTTCGAGCATCAGGACTGCGAAAATTTTGTGTTTCTCAAGTGTTTCATACATCAAAACTGCCATATCTCGCGAACGGATTGACCAATCCGCAAAATTTCTGTTGCATCTGAAAGTAGAAACTCGCCCGCTTACAACGGTATGCGTACTTTTCCCCTACGTCGTTCTAGTTATTCGTTTCGAGCATCAGAACTGCGAAAATGTTGAGTTTCTCAGGCGTTTCTTACCTACAAACTGCCATATCTCGCGAACGGATTGACCAATCCGCAAAATTTCTATTGCATCTGAAAGTAGAAACTCGCCCGATTACAGCGGTATGCGTACTTTTACCCTAGACCGTTCTAGTTATGCTTGTCGAGCATCAGAACTGCGAAAATTTTGAGTTTCTCAAGCGTTTCTTACTTCCAAACTGCCATATCTCGCGAACGGATTGACCAATCCGCAAAATTTCTGTTGCATCTGAAAGTAGAAACTCGCCCGATTACAACGGTATGCGTACTTTTCCCCTAGGCCGTCCTGGTTATTCGTTTCGAGTATCAGAACTGTGATAATTTTGAATTTCTCGAACGTTTCTTGCCTCCAAACTGCCATATCTCGCGAACGGATTGACCAATCCGCAAAATTTCTGTTGCATCTGAAAGTAGAAACTCGCCCGATTACAACGGTATGCGTACGCTTCCCCAAGTCCGTTCTAGTTATTCGTTTCGAGCATCAGAACTGCGAAAATTTTGAGTTTGTCACGCGTTTCTTACCTCCAAACTGCCATATCTCGCGAACGGATTGACCAATCCGCAAAATTTCTGTTGCATCTGAAAGTAGAAACTCGCCCGATTACAACGGTATGCGTAGTTTTCCCCTAGGCCTTTCTAGTTATTCGTTTCGAGCATCAGAACTGCGAAAATGTTGAGTTTCTCAAGCGTTTCTTACCTACAAACTGCCATATCTCGCGAACGGATTGACCAATCCGCAAAATTTCTGTTGCATCTGAAAGTAGAAACTCGCCCGATTACAGCGGTATGCGTACTTTTCCCCTAGACCGTTCTAGTTATGCTTGTCGAGCATCAGAACTGCGAAAATTTTGAGTTTCTCAAGCGTTTCTTACTTCCAAACTGCCATATCTCGCGAACGGATTGACCAATCCGCAAAATTTCTGTTGCATTTGAAAGTAGAAACTCGCCCGATTACAACGGTAGGTGTAGTTTTCCCCTAGGCCGTTCTAGTTATTCGTTTCGAGCATCAGAACTGCGAAAATTTTGAGTTTCTCAAGCGTTTCTTACCTCCAAACTGCCATATCTCGCGAACGGATTGACCAATCCGCAAAATTTCTGTTGCATCTGAAAGTAGAATGTCGCCCGATTACAACGGTATGCGTACTTTTCCCCTAGACCGTTCTAGTTATGCTTGTCGAGCATCAGAACTGCGAAAATTTTGAGTTTCTCAAGCGTTTCTTACCTCCAAACTGCCAAATCTCGCGAACGGATTGACTAATCCGCAAAATTTCTGTTGCATCTGAAAGTAGAAACTCGCCCGATTACAGCGGTATGCGTACTTTTACCCTAG
This sequence comes from Ptiloglossa arizonensis, assembly GCF_051014685.1. Classification (NCBI taxonomy): domain Eukaryota; kingdom Metazoa; phylum Arthropoda; class Insecta; order Hymenoptera; family Colletidae; genus Ptiloglossa; species Ptiloglossa arizonensis. Next base: position 110,912 of record NW_027479096.1, read on the forward strand.
ACCGTTCTAGTTATGCTTGTCGAGCATCAGAACTGCGAAAATTTTGAGTTTCTCAAGCGTTTCTTACTTCCAAACTGCCATATCTCGCGAACGGACTGACCAATCCGCAAAATTTCTGTTGCATCTGAAAGTAGAAACTCGCCCGATTACAACGGTAGGTGTAGTTTTCCCCTAGGCCGTTCTAGTTATTCGTTTCGAGCATCAGAACTGCGAAAATGTTGAGTTTCTCAAGCGTTTCTTACCTCCAAACTGCCATATCTCGCGAACGGATTGACCAATCCGCAAAATTTCTGTTGCATCTGAAAGTAGAAACTCGCCCGATTACAACGGTATGCGTACTTTTCCCCTAGGCCGTTCTGGTTATTCGTTTCGAGTATCAGAACTGTGATAATTTTGAATTTCTCGACCGTTTCTTGCGTCCAAACTGCCATATCTCGCGAACGGATTGACCAATCCGCAAAATTTCTGTTGCATCTGAAAGTAGAAAGTCGCCCGATTACAACGGTATGCGTACTTTTCCCCTAGACCGTTCTAGTTATGCTTGCCGAGTATCAGAACTGCGAAAATTTTGAGTTTCTCAAGCGTTTCTTACCTCCAAACTGCCATATCTCGCGAACGGATTGACTAATCCGCAAAATTTCTGTTGCATCTGAAAGTAGAAACTCGCCCGCTTACAACGGTATGCGTACTTTTCCCCTAGGCCGTTCTAGTTATTCGTTTCGAGCATCAGAACTGCGAAAATTTTGAGTTTCTCAAGCGTTTCTTACCTCCAAACTGCCATATCTCGCGAACGGATTGACCAATCCGCAAAATTTCTGTTGCATCTGAAAGTAGAAACTCGCTCGATTACAACGGTATGCGTACGTTTCCCCAAGTCCGTCCTAGTTATTCGTTTCGAGCATCAGAACTGCGAAAATTTTGAGTTTCTCAAGCGTTTCTTACTTCCAAACTGCCATATCTCGCGAACGGATTGACCAATCCGCAAAATTTCTGTTGCATCTGAAAGTAGAAACTCGCCCGATTACAACGGTAGGTGTAGTTTTCCCCTAGGCCGTTCTAGTTATTCGTTTCGAGCATCAGAAATGCGAAAATGTTGAGTTTCTCAAGCGTTTCTTACCTCCAAACTGCCATATCTCGCGAACGGATTGACCAATCCGCAAAATTTCTGTTGCATCTGAAAGTAGAAACTCGCCCGATTACAACGGTATGCGTACTTTTCCTCTAGGCCGTTCTGGTTATTCGTTTCCAGTATCAGAACTGTGATAATTTTGAATTTCTCGACCGTTTCTTGCCTCCAAACTGCCATATCTCGCGAACGGATTGACCAATCCGCAAAATTTCTGTTGCATCTGAAAGTAGAAACTCGCCCGATTACAACGGTATGCGTACGTTTCCCCAAGTCCGTCCTAGTTATTCGTTTCGAGCATCAGAACTGCGAAAATTTTGAGTTTCTCAAGCGTTTCTTACCTCCAAACTGCCATATCTCGCGAACGGACTGACCAATCCGCAAAATTTCTGTTGCATCTGAAAGTAGAAACTCGCCCGATTACAACGGTAGGTGTAGTTTTCCCCTAGGCCGTTCTAGTTATTCGTTTCGAGCATCAGAACTGCGAAAATTTTGAGTTTCTCAAGCGTTTCTTACCTCCAAACTGCCATATCTCGCGAACGGATTGACCAATCCGCAAAATTTCTGTTGCATCTGAAAGTAGAATGTCGCCCGATTACAACGGTATGCGTACTTTTCCCCTAGACCGTTCTAGTTATGCTTGTCGAGCATCAGAACTGCGAAAATTTTGAGTTTCTCAAGCGTTTCTTACCTCCAAACTGCCAAATCTCGCGAACGGATTGACTAATCCGCAAAATTTCTGTTGCATCTGAAAGTAGAAACTCGCCCGATTACAGCGGTATGCGTACTTTTACCCTAGACCGTTCTAGTTATGCTTGTCGAGCATCAGAACTGCGAAAATTTTGAGTTTCTCAAGCGTTTCTTACTTCCAAACTGCCATATCTCGCGAACGGATTGACCAATCCGCAAAATTTCTGTTGCATCTGAAAGTAGAAACTCGCCCGATTACAACGGTAGGTGTAGTTTTCCCCTAGGCCGTTCTAGTTATTCGTTTCGAGCATCAGAACTGCGAAAATTTTGAGTTTCTCAAGCGTTTCTTACCTCCAAACTGCCATATCTCGCGAACGGATTGACCAATCCGCAAAATTTCTGTTGCATCTGAAAGTAGAAAGTCGCCCGATTACAACGGTGTGCGTACTTTTCCCCTAGACCGTTCTAGTTATGCTTGTCGAGCATCAGAACTGCGAAAATTTTGAGTTTCTCAAGCGTTTCTTACCTCCAAACTGCCATATCTCGCGAACGGATTGACTAATCCGCAAAATTTCTGTTGCATCTGAAAGTAGAAACTCGCCCGCTTACAACGGTATGCGTACTTTTCCCCTAGGCCGTTCTAGTTATTCGTTTCGAGCATCAGAACAGCGAAAATTTTGAGTTTCTCAAGCGTTTCTTACCTCCAAACTGCCATATCTCGCGAACGGATTGACCAATCCGCAAAATTTCTGTTGCATCTGAAAGTAGAAACTCGCCCGATTACAGCGGTATGCGTACTTTTCCCCTAGACCGTTCTAGTTATGCTTGTCGAGCATCAGAACTGCGAAAATTTTGAGTTTCTCAAGCGTTTCTTACTTCCAAACTGCCATATCTCGCGAACGGATTGACCAATCCGCAAAATTTCTGTTGCATCTGAAAGTAGAAACTCGCCCGATTACAACGGTAGGTGTAGTTTTCCCCTAGGCCGTTCTAGTTATTCGTTTCGAGCATCAGAACTGCGAAAATTTTGAGTTTCTCAAGCGTTTCTTACCTCCAAACTGCCATATCTCGCGAACGGATTGACCAATCCGCAAAATTTCTGTTGCATCTGAAAGTAGAAAGTCGCCCGATTACAACGGTATGCGTACTTTTCCCCTAGACCGTTCTAGTTATGCTTGTCGAGCATCAGAACAGCGAAAATTTTGAGTTTCTCAAGCGTTTCTTACCTCCAAACTGCCATATCTCGCGAACGGATTGACTAATCCGCAAAATTTCTGTTGCATCTGAAAGTAGAAACTCGCCCGCTTACAACGGTATTGCGTACTTTTCCCCTAGGCCGTTCTAGTTATTCGTTTCGAGCATCAGAACTGCGAAAATGTTGAGTTTCTCAAGCGTTTCTTACCTCCAAACTGCCATATCTCGCGAACGGATTGACCAATCCGCAAAATTTCTGTTGCATCTGAAAGTAGAAACTCGCCCGATTACAACGGTATGCGTACTTTTCCCCTAGGCCGTTCTGGTTATTCGTTTCGAGTATCAGAACTGTAATAATTTTGAATTTCTCGACCGTTTCTTGCCTCCAAACTGCCATATCTCGCGAACGGATTGTCCCATCCGCAAAATTTCTGTTGCATCTGAAAGTAGAAACTCGTCCGATTACAACGGTATGCGTACGTTTCCCCAAGTCCGTTCTAGTTATTCGTTTCGAGCATCAGAACTGCGAAAATTTTGAGTTTCTCAAGCGTTTCTTACCTCCAAACTGCCATATCTCGCGAACGGATTGACCAATCCGCAAAATTTCTGTTGCATCTGAAAGTAGAAACTCGCCCGATTACAGCGGTATGCGTACTTTTCCCCTAGGCCGTTCTAGTTATGCTTGTCGAGCATCAGAACTGCGAAAATTTTGAGTTTCTCAAGCGTTTCTTACCTCCAAACTGCCATATCTCGCGAACGGATTGACCAATCCGCAAAATTTCTGTTGCATCTGAAAGTAGAAACTCGCTCGATTACAACGGTATGCGTACGTTTCCCCAAGTCCGTTCTAGTTATTCGTTTCGAGCATTAGAACTGCGAAAATTTTGAGTTTCTCAAGCGTTTCTTACCTCCAAACTGCCATATCTCGCGAACGGATTGACCAATCCGCAAAATTTCTGTTGCATCTGAAAGTAGAAACTCGCCCGATTACAACGGTATGCGTACTTTTCCCCTAGGCCGTTCTAGTTATTCGTTTCGAGCATCAGAACTGCGAAAATGTTGAGTTTCTCAAGCGTTTCTTACCTCCAAACTGCCATATCTCGCGAACGGATTGACCAATCCCCAAAATTTCTGTTGCATCTGAAAGTAGAAACTCGCCCGATTGCATCGGTATGCGTACTTTTCCCCTAGACCGTTCTAGTTATGCTTGTCGAGCATCAGAACTGCGAAAATTTTGAGTTTCTCAAGCGTTTCTTACTTCCAAACTGCCATATCTCGCGAACGGATTGACCAATCCGCAAAATTTCTGTTGCATCTGAAAGTAGAAACTCGCCCGATTACAACGGTATGCGTACTTTTCCCCTAGACCGTTCTAGTTATGCTTGTCGAGCATCAGAACAGCGAAAATTTTGAGTTTCTCAAGCGTTTCTTACCTCCAAACTGCCATATCTCGCGAACGGATTGACTAATCCGCAAAATTTCTGTTGCATCTGAAAGTAGAAACTCGCCCGCTTACAACGGTATGCGTACTTTTCCCCTAGGCCGTTCTAGTTATTCGTTTCGAGCATCAGAACTGCGAAAATGTTGAGTTTCTCAAGCGTTTCTTACCTCCAAACTGCCATATCTCGCGAACGGATTGACCAATCCGCAAAATTTCTGTTGCATCTGAAAGTAGAAACTCGCCCGATTACAACGGTATGCGTACTTTTCCCCTAGGCCGTTCTGGTTATTCGTTTCGAGTATCAGAACTGTAATAATTTTGAATTTCTCGACCGTTTCTTGCCTCCAAACTGCCATATCTCGCGAACGGATTGACCCATCCGCAAAATTTCTGTTGCATCTGAAAGTAGAAACTCGTCCGATTACAACGGTATGCGTACGTTTCCCCAAGTCCGTTCTAGTTATTCGTTTCGAGCATCAGAACTGCGAAAATTTTGAGTTTCTCAAGCGTTTCTTACCTCCAAACTGCCATATCTCGCGAACGGATTGACCAATCCGCAAAATTTCTGTTGCATCTGAAAGTAGAAACTCGCCCGATTACAGCGGTATGCGTACTTTTCCCCTAGGCCGTTCTAGTTATGCTTGTCGAGCATCAGAACTGCGAAAATTTTGAGTTTCTCAAGCGTTTCTTACTTCCAAACTGCCATATCTAGCGAACGGATTGACCAATCCGCAAAATTTCTGTTGCATCTGAAAGTAGAAACTCGCCCGATTAAAACGGTAGGTGTAGTTTTCCCCTAGGCCGTTCTAGTTATGCTTGTCGAGCATCAGAACTGCGAAAATTTTGAGTTTCTCAAGCGTTTCTTACCTCCAAACTGCCATATCTCGCGAACGGATTGACTAATCCGCAAAATTTCTGTTGCATCTGAAAGTAGAAACTCGCCCGCTTACAACGGTATGCGTACTTTTCCCTAGGCCGTTCTAGTTATTCGTTTCGAGCATCAGAACTGCGAAAATTTTGAGTTTCTCAAGCGTTTCTTACCTCCAAACTGCCATATCTCGCGAACGGATTGACCAATCCGCAAAATTTCTGTTGCATCTGAAAGTAGAAACTCGCTCGATTACAACGGTATGCGTACGTTTCCCCAAGTCCGTTCTAGTTATTCGTTTCGAGCATTAGAACTGCGAAAATTTTGAGTTTCTCAAGCGTTTCTTACCTCCAAACTGCCATATCTCGCGAACGGATTGACCAATCCGCAAAATTTCTGTTGCATCTGAAAGTAGAAACTCGCCCGATTACAACGGTAGGTGTAGTTTTCCCCTAGGCCGTTCTAGTTATTCGTTTCGAGCATCAGAACTGCGAAAATGTTGAGTTTCTCAAGCGTTTCTTACCTCCAAACTGCCATATCTCGCGAACGGATTGACCAATCCGCAAAATTTCTGTTGCATCTGAAAGTAGAAACTCGCCCGATTACAACGGTATGCGTACTTTTCCCCTAGGCCGTTCTGGTTATTCGTTTCGAGTATCAGAACTGTAATAATTTTGAATTTCTCGACCGTTTCTTGCCTCCAAACTGCCATATCTCGCGAACGGATTGACCCATCCGCAAAATTTCTGTTGCATCTGAAAGTAGAAACTCGTCCGATTACAACGGTATGCGTACGTTTCCCCAAGTCCGTTCTAGTTATTCGTTTCGAGCATCAGAACTGCGAAAATTTTGAGTTTCTCAAGCGTTTCTTACCTCCAAACTGCCATATCTCGCGAAGGGATTGACCAATCCGCAAAATTTCTGTTGCATCTGAAAGTAGAAACTCGCCCGATTACAACGGTATGCGTAGTTTTCCCCTAGGCCGTTCTAGTTATTCGTTTCGAGCATCAGAACTGCGAAAATGTTGTGTTTCTCAAGCGTTTCTTACATACAAACTGCCATATCTCGCGAACGGATTGACCAATCCGCAAAATTTCTGTTGCATCTGAAAGTAGAAACTCGCCCGATTACAGCGGTATGCGTACTTTTCCCCTAGACCGTTCTAGTTATGCTTGTCGAGCATCAGAACTGCGAAAATTTTGAGTTTCTCAAGCGTTTCTTACTTCCAAACTGCCATATCTCGCGAACGGATTGACCAATCCGCAAAATTTCTGTTGCATCTGAAAGTAGAAACTCGCCCGATTACAACGGTAGGTGTAGTTTTCCCCTAGGCCGTTCTAGTTATTCGTTTCGAGCATCAGAACTGCGAAAATTTTGAGTTTCTCAAGCGTTTCTTATCTCCAAACTGCCATATCTCGCGAACGGATTGACCAATCCGCAAAATTTCTGTTGCATCTGAAAGTAGAAAGTCGCCCGATTACAACGGTATGCGTACTTTTCCCCTAGACCGTTCTAGTTATGCTTGTCGAGCATCAGACCAGCGAAAATTTTGAGTTTCTCAAGCGTTTCTTACCTCCAAACTGCCATATCTCGCGAACGGATTGACTAATCCGCAAAATTTCTGTTGCATCTGAAAGTAGAAACTCGCCCGCTTACAACGGTATGCGTACTTTTCCCCTAGGCCGTTCTAGTTATTCGTTTCGAGCATCAGAACTGCGAAAATTTTGAGTTTCTCAAGCGTTTCTTACCTCCAAACTGCCATATCTCGCGAACGGATTGACCAATCCGCAAAATTTGTGTTGCATCTGAAGGTAGAAACTCGCCCGATTACAACGGTATGCGTACGTTTCCCCAAGTCCGTTCCAGTTATTCGTTTCGAACATTAGAACTGCGAAAATTTTGAGTTTCTCAAGCGTTTCTTACCTCCAAACTGCCATATCTCGCGAACGGATTGACCAATCCGCAAAATTTCTGTTGCATCTGAAAGTAGAAACTCGCCCGATTACAACGGTATGCGTACTTTTCCCCTAGGCCGTTCTAGTTATTCGTTTCGAGCATCAGAACTGCGAAAATGTTGAGTTTCTCAAGCGTTTCTTACCTACAAACTGCCATATCTCGCGAACGGATTGACCAATCCGCAAAATTTCTGTTGCATCTGAAAGTAGAAACTCGCCCGATTACAGCGGTATGCGTACTTTTCCCCTAGGCCGTTCTAGTTATGCTTGTCGAGCATCAGAACTGCGAAAATTTTGAGTTTCTCAAGCGTTTCTTACTTCCAAACTGCCATATCTCGCGAACGGATTGACCAATCCGCAAAATTTCTGTTGCATCTGAAAGTAGAAACTCGCCCGATTAAAACGGTAGGTGTAGTTTTCCCCTAGGCCGTTCTAGTTATTCGTTTCGAGCATCAGAACTGCGAAAATTTTGAGTTTCTCAAGCGTTTCTTACCTCCAAACTGCCATATCTCGCGAACGGATTGACTAATCCGCAAAATTTCTGTTGCATCTGAAAGTAGAAGCTCGCCCGCTTACAACGGTATGCGTACTTTTCCCTAGGCCGTTCTAGTTATTCGTTTCGAGCATCAGAACTGCGAAAATTTTGAGTTTCTCAAGCGTTTCTTACCTCCAAACTGCCATATCTCGCGAACGGATTGACCAATCCGCAAAATTTCTGTTGCATCTGAAAGTAGAAACTCGCCCGATTACAACGGTATGCGTACTTTTCCCCTAGGCCGTTCTAGTTATTCGTTTCGAGCATCAGAACTGCGAAAATGTTGAGTTTCTCAAGCGTTTCTTACCTGCAAACTGCCATATCTCGCGAACGGATTGACCAATCCCCAAAATTTCTGTTGCATCTGAAAGTAGAAACTCGCCCGATTGCTTCGGTATGCGTACTTTTCCCCTAGACCGTTCTAGTTATGCTTGTCGAGCATCAGAACTGCGAAAATTTTGAGTTTCTCAAGCGTTTCTTACTTCCAAACTGCCATATCTCGCGAACGGATTGACCAATCCGCAAAATTTCTGTTGCATCTGAAAGTAGAAACTCGCCCGATTACAACGGTAGGTGTAGTTTTCCCCTAGGCCGTTCTAGTTATTCGTTTCGAGCATCAGAACTGCGAAAATGTTGAGTTTCTCAAGCGTTTCTTACCTCCAAACTGCCATATCTCGCGAACGGATTGACCAATCCGCAAAATTTCTGTTGCATCTGAAAGTAGAAACTCGCCCGATTACAACGGTATGCGTACTTTTCCCCTAGGCCGTTCTGGTTATTCGTTTCGAGTATCAGAACTGTAATAATTTTGAATTTCTCGACCGTTTCTTGCCTCCAAACTGCCATATCTCGCGAACGGATTGACCAATCCGCAAAATTTCTGTTGCATCTGAAAGTAGAAACTCGCCCGATTACAACGGTATGCGTACGTTTCCCCAAGTCCGTTCTAGTTATTCGTTTCGAGCATCAGAACTGCGAAAATTTTGAGTTTCTCAAGCGTTTCTTACATCCAAACTGACATATCTCGCGAACGGATTGACCAATCCGCAAAATTTCTGTTGCATCTGAAAGTAGAAACTCGCCCGATTACAACGGTATGCGTACGTTTCCCCAAGTCCGTTCTAGTTATTCGTTTCGAGCATTAGAACTGCGAAAATTTTGAGTTTCTCAAGCGTTTCTTACCTCCAAACTGCCATATCTCGCGAACGGATTGACCAATCCGCAAAATTTCTGTTGCATCTGAAAGTAGAAACTCGCCCGATTACAACGGTATGCGTACTTTTCCCCTAGGCCGTTCTAGTTATTCGTTTCGAGCATCAGAACTGCGAAAATTTTGAGTTTCTCAAGCGTTTCTTACCTCCAAACTGCCATATCTCGCGAACGGATTGACCAATCCGCAAAATTTCTGTTGCATCTGAAAGTAGAAACTCGCCCGATTACAGCGGTATGCGTACTTTTCCCCTAGGCCGTTCTAGTTATGGTTGTCGAGCATCAGAACTGCGAAAATTTTGAGTTTCTCAAGCGTTTCTTACTTCCAAACTGCCATATCTCGCGAACGGATTGACCAATCCGCAAAATTTCTGTTGCATCTGAAAGTAGAAAGTCGCCCGATTACAACGGTATGCGTACTTTTCCCCTAGACCGTTCTAGTTATGCTTGTCGAGCATCAGACCAGCGAAAATTTTGAGTTTCTCAAGCGTTTCTTACCTCCAAACTGCCATATCTCGCGAACGGATTGACTAATCCGCAAAATTTCTGTTGCATCTGAAAGTAGAAACTCGCCCGCTTACAACGGTATGCGTACTTTTCCCCTAGGCCGTTCTAGTTATTCGTTTCGAGCATCAGAACTGCGAAAATTTTGAGTTTCTCAAGCGTTTCTTACCTCCAAACTGCCATATCTCGCGAACGGATTGACCAATCCGCAAAATTTCTGTTGCATCTGAAGGTAGAAACTCGCCCGATTACAACGGTATGCGTACGTTTCCCCAAGTCCGTTCCAGTTATTCGTTTCGAACATTAGAACTGCGAAAATTTTGAGTTTCTCAAGCGTTTCTTACCTCCAAACTGCCATATCTCGCGAACGGATTGACCAATCCGCAAAATTTCTGTTGCATCTGAAAGTAGAAACTCGCCCGATTACAACGGTATGCGTACTTTTCCCCTAGGCCGTTCTAGTTATTCGTTTCGAGCATCAGAACTGCGAAAATGTTGAGTTTCTCAAGCGTTTCTTACCTACAAACTGCCATATCTCGCGAACGGATTGACCAATCCGCAAAATTTCTGTTGCATCTGAAAGTAGAAACTCGCCCGATTACAGCGGTATGCGTACTTTTCCCCTAGGCCGTTCTAGTTATGCTTGTCGAGCATCAGAACTGCGAAAATTTTGAGTTTCTCAAGCGTTTCTTACTTCCAAACTGCCATATCTCGCGAACGGATTGACCAATCCGCAAAATTTCTGTTGCATCTGAAAGTAGAAACTCGCCCGATTAAAACGGTAGGTGTAGTTTTCCCCTAGGCCGTTCTAGTTATTCGTTTCGAGCATCAGAACTGCGAAAATTTTGAGTTTCTCAAGCGTTTCTTACCTCCAAACTGCCATATCTCGCGAACGGATTGACTAATCCGCAAAATTTCTGTTGCATCTGAAAGTAGAAGCTCGCCCGCTTACAACGGTATGCGTACTTTTCCCCTAGGCCGTTCTAGTTATGGTTGTCGAGCATCAGAACTGCGAAAATTTTGAGTTTCTCAAGCGTTTCTTACTTCCAAACTGCCATATCTCGCGAACGGATTGACCAATCCGCAAAATTTCTGTTGCATCTGAAAGTAGAAACTCGCCCGATTACAACGGTATGCGTACGTTTCCCCAAGTCCGTTCTAGTTATTCGTTTCGAGCATCAGAACTGCGAAAATTTTGAGTTTCTCAAGCGTTTCTTACATCCAAACTGACATATCTCGCGAACGGATTGACCAATCCGCAAAATTTCTGTTGCATCTGAAAGTAGAAACTCGCCCGATTACAACGGTATGCGTACGTTTCCCCAAGTCCGTTCTAGTTATTCGTTTCGAGCATTAGAACTGCGAAAATTTTGAGTTTCTCAAGCGTTTCTTACCTCCAAACTGCCATATCTCGCGAACGGATTGACCAATCCGCAAAATTTCTGTTGCATCTGAAAGTAGAAACTCGCCCGATTACAACGGTATGCGTACTTTTCCCCTAGGCCGTTCTAGTTATTCGTTTCGAGCATCAGAACTGCGAAAATTTTGAGTTTCTCAAGCGTTTCTTACCTCCAAACTGCCATATCTCGCGAACGGATTGACCAATCCGCAAAATTTCTGTTGCATCTGAAAGTAGAAACTCGCCCGATTACAGCGGTATGCGTACTTTTCCCCTAGGCCGTTCTAGTTATGGTTGTCGAGCATCAGAACTGCGAAAATTTTGAGTTTCTCAAGCGTTTCTTACTTCCAAACTGCCATATCTCGCGAACGGATTGACCAATCCGCAAAATTTCTGTTGCATCTGAAAGTAGAAAGTCGCCCGATTACAACGGTATGCGTACTTTTCCCCTAGACCGTTCTAGTTATGCTTGTCGAGCATCAGACCAGCGAAAATTTTGAGTTTCTCAAGCGTTTCTTACCTCCAAACTGCCATATCTCGCGAACGGATTGACTAATCCGCAAAATTTCTGTTGCATCTGAAAGTAGAAACTCGCCCGCTTACAACGGTATGCGTACTTTTCCCCTAGGCCGTTCTAGTTATTCGTTTCGAGCATCAGAACTGCGAAAATTTTGAGTTTCTCAAGCGTTTCTTACCTCCAAACTGCCATATCTCGCGAACGGATTGACCAATCCGCAAAATTTCTGTTGCATCTGAAGGTAGAAACTCGCCCGATTACAACGGTATGCGTACGTTTCCCCAAGTCCGTTCCAGTTATTCGTTTCGAACATTAGAACTGCGAAAATTTTGAGTTTCTCAAGCGTTTCTTACCTCCAAACTGCCATATCTCGCGAACGGATTGACCAATCCGCAAAATTTCTGTTGCATCTGAAAGTAGAAACTCGCCCGATTACAACGGTATGCGTACTTTTCCCCTAGGCCGTTCTAGTTATTCGTTTCGAGCATCAGAACTGCGAAAATGTTGAGTTTCTCAAGCGTTTCTTACCTACAAACTGCCATATCTCGCGAACGGATTGACCAATCCGCAAAATTTCTGTTGCATCTGAAAGTAGAAACTCGCCCGATTACAGCGGTATGCGTACTTTTCCCCTAGGCCGTTCTAGTTATGCTTGTCGAGCATCAGAACTGCGAAAATTTTGAGTTTCTCAAGCGTTTCTTACTTCCAAACTGCCATATCTCGCGAACGGATTGACCAATCCGCAAAATTTCTGTTGCATCTGAAAGTAGAAACTCGCCCGATTAAAACGGTAGGTGTAGTTTTCCCCTAGGCCGTTCTAGTTATTCGTTTCGAGCATCAGAACTGCGAAAATTTTGAGTTTCTCAAGCGTTTCTTACCTCCAAACTGCCATATCTCGCGAACGGATTGACTAATCCGCAAAATTTCTGTTGCATCTGAAAGTAGAAGCTCGCCCGCTTACAACGGTATGCGTACTTTTCCCTAGGCCGTTCTAGTTATTCGTTTCGAGCATCAGAACTGCGAAAATTTTGAGTTTCTCAAGCGTTTCTTACCTCCAAACTGCCATATCTCGCGAACGGATTGACCAATCCGCAAAATTTCTGTTGCATCTGAAAGTAGAAACTCGCCCGATTACAACGGTATGCGTACTTTTCCCCTAGGCCGTTCTAGTTATTCGTTTCGAGCATCAGAACTGCGAAAATGTTGAGTTTCTCAAGCGTTTCTTACCTGCAAACTGCCATATCTCGCGAACGGATTGACCAATCCCCAAAATTTCTGTTGCATCTGAAAGTAGAAACTCGCCCGATTGCATCGGTATGCGTACTTTTCCCCTAGACCGTTCTAGTTATGCTTGTCGAGCATCAGAACTGCGAAAATTTTGAGTTTCTCAAGCGTTTCTTACTTCCAAACTGCCATATCTCGCGAACGGATTGACCAATCCGCAAAATTTCTGTTGCATCTGAAAGTAGAAACTCGCCCGATTACAACGGTAGGTGTAGTTTTCCCCTAGGCCGTTCTAGTTATTCGTTTCGAGCATCAGAACTGCGAAAATGTTGAGTTTCTCAAGCGTTTCTTACCTCCAAACTGCCATATCTCGCGAACGGATTGACCAATCCGCAAAATTTCTGTTGCATCTGAAAGTAGAAACTCGCCCGATTACAACGGTATGCGTACTTTTCCCCTAGGCCGTTCTGGTTATTCGTTTCGAGTATCAGAACTGTAATAATTTTGAATTTCTCGACCGTTTCTTGCCTCCAAACTGCCATATCTCGCGAACGGATTGACCAATCCGCAAAATTTCTGTTGCATCTGAAAGTAGAAACTCGCCCGATTACAACGGTATGCGTACGTTTCCCCAAGTCCGTTCTAGTTATTCGTTTCGAGCATCAGAACTGCGAAAATTTTGAGTTTCTCAAGCGTTTCTTACATCCAAACTGACATATCTCGCGAACGGATTGACCAATCCGCAAAATTTCTGTTGCATCTGAAAGTAGAAACTCGCCCGATTACAACGGTATGCGTACGTTTCCCCAAGTCCGTTCTAGTTATTCGTTTCGAGCATTAGAACTGCGAAAATTTTGAGTTTCTCAAGCGTTTCTTACCTCCAAACTGCCATATCTCGCGAACGGATTGACCAATCCGCAAAATTTCTGTTGCATCTGAAAGTAGAAACTCGCCCGATTACAACGGTATGCGTACTTTTCCCCTAGGCCGTTCTAGTTATTCGTTTCGAGCATCAGAACTGCGAAAATTTTGAGTTTCTCAAGCGTTTCTTACCTCCAAACTGCCATATCTCGCGAACGGATTGACCAATCCGCAAAATTTCTGTTGCATCTGAAAGTAGAAACTCGCCCGATTACAGCGGTATGCGTACTTTTCCCCTAGGCCGTTCTAGTTATGGTTGTCGAGCATCAGAACTGCGAAAATTTTGAGTTTCTCAAGCGTTTCTTACTTCCAAACTGCCATATCTCGCGAACGGATTGACCAATCCGCAAAATTTCTGTTGCATCTGAAAGTAGAAACTCGCCCGATTAAAACGGTAGGTGTAGTTTTCCCCTAGGCCGTTCTAGTTATTCGTTTCGAGCATCGGAACTGCGAAAATTTTGAGTTTCTCAAGCGTTTCTTACCTCCAAACTGCCATATCTCGCGAACGGATTGACCAATCCGCAAAATTTCTGTTGCATCTGAAAGTAGAATGTCGCCCGATTACAACGGTATGCGTACTTTTCCCCTAGACCGTTCTAGTTATGCTTGTCGAGCATCAGAACTGCGAAAATTTTGAGTTTCTCAAGCGTTTCTTACCTCCAAGCTGCCATATCTCGCGAACGGATTGACTAATCCGCAAAATTTCTGTTGCATCTGAAACTAGAAACTCGCCCGCTTACAACGGTATGCGTACTTTTCCCCTAGGCCGTTCTAGTTATTCGTTTCGAGCATCAGAACTGCGAAAATGTTGAGTTTCTCAAGCGTTTCTTACCTACAAACTGCCATATCTCGCGAACGGATTGAACAATCCGCAAAATTTCTGTTGCATCTGAAAGTAGAAACTCGCCCGATTACAGCGGTATGCGTACTTTTCCCCTAGGCCGTTCTAGTTATGCTTGTCGAGCATCAGAACTGCGAAAATTTTGAGTTTCTCAAGCGTTTCTTACTTCCAAACTGCCATATCTCGCGAACGGATTGACCAATCCGCAAAATTTCTGTTGCATCTGAAAGTAGAAACTCGCCCGATTACAACGGTGGGTGTAGTTTTCCCCTAGGCCGTTCTAGTTATTCGTTTCGAGCATCAGAACTGCGAAAATTTTGAGTTTCTCAAGCGTTTCTTACCTCCAAACTGCCATATCTCGCGAACGGATTGACCAATCCGCAAAATTTCTGTTGCATCTGAAAGTAGAAAGTCGCCCGATTACAACGGTATGCGTACTTTTACCCTAGACCGTTCTAGTTATGCTTGTCGAGCATCAGAACTGCGAAAATTTTGAGTTTCTCAAGCGTTTCTTACCTCCAAACTGCCATATCTCGCGAACGGATTGACTAATCCGCAAAATTTCTGTTGCATCTGAAAGTAGAAACTCGCCCGCTTACAACGGTATGCGTACTTTTCCCCTAGGCCGTTCTAGTTATTCGTTTCGAGCATCAGAACTGCGAAAATTTTGAGTTTCTCAAGCGTTTCTTACCTCCAAACTGCCATATCTCGCGAACGGATTGACCAATCCGCAAAATTTCTGTTGCATCTGAAGGTAGAAACTCGCCCGATTACAACGGTATGCGTACGTTTCCCCAAGTCCGTTCTAGTTATTCGTTTCGAGCATTAGAACTGCGAAAATTTTGAGTTTCTCAAGCGTTTCTTACCTCCAAACTGCCATATCTCGCGAACGGATTGACCAATCCGCAAAATTTCTGTTGCATCTGAAAGTAGAAACTCGCCCGATTACAACGGTATGCGTACTTTTCCCCTAGGCCGTTCTAGTTATTCGTTTCGAGCATCAGAACTGCGAAAATTTTGAGTTTCTCAAGCGTTTCTTACCTCCAAACTGCCATATCTCGCGAACGGATTGACCAATCCGCAAAATTTCTGTTGCATCTGAAAGTAGAAACTCGCCCGATTACAGCGGTATGCGTACTTTTCCCCTAGGCCGTTCTAGTTATGGTTGTCGAGCATCAGAACTGCGAAAATTTTGAGTTTCTCAAGCGTTTCTTACTTCCAAACTGCCATATCTCGCGAACGGATTGACCAATCCGCAAAATTTCTGTTGCATCTGAAAGTAGAAACTCGCCCGATTAAAACGGTAGGTGTAGTTTTCCCCTAGGCCGTTCTAGTTATTCGTTTCGAGCATCAGAACTGCGAAAATTTTGAGTTTCTCAAGCGTTTCTTACCTCCAAACTGCCATATCTCGCGAACGGATTGACCAATCCGCAAAATTTCTGTTGCATCTGAAAGTAGAATGTCGCCCGATTACAACGGTATGCGTACTTTTCCCCTAGACCGTTCTAGTTATGCTTGTCGAGGATCAGAACTGCGAAAATTTTGAGTTTCTCAAGCGTTTCTTACCTCCAAGCTGCCATATCTCGCGAACGGATTGACTAATCCGCAAAATTTCTGTTGCACCTGAAAGTAGAAACTCGCCCGCTTACAACGGTATGCGTACTTTTCCCCTAGGCCGTTCTAGTTATTCGTTTCGAGCATCAGAACTGCGAAAATGTTGAGTTTCTCAAGCGTTTCTTACCTACAAACTGCCATACCTCGCGAACGGATTGAACAATCCGCAAAATTTCTGTTGCATCTGAAAGTAGAAACTCGCCCGATTACAGCGGTATGCGTACTTTTCCCCTAGGCCGTTCTAGTTATGCTTGTCGAGCATCAGAACTGCGAAAATTTTGAGTTTCTCAAGCGTTTCTTACTTCCAAACTGCCATATCTCGCGAACGGATTGACCAATCCGCAAAATTTCTGTTGCATCTGAAAGTAGAAACTCGCCCGATTACAACGGTAGGTGTAGTTTTCCCCTAGGCCGTTCTAGTTATTCGTTTCGAGCATCAGAACTGCGAAAATTTTGAGTTTCTCAAGCGTTTCTTACCTCCAAACTGCCATATCTCGCGAACGGATTGACCAATCCGCAAAATTTCTGTTGCATCTGAAAGTAGAATGTCGCCCGATTACAACGGTATGCGTACTTTTCCCCTAGACCGTTCTAGTTATGCTTGTCGAGCATCAGAACTGCGAAAATTTTGAGTTTCTCAAGCGTTTCTTACCTCCAAACTGCCATATCTCGCGAACGGATTGACTAATCCGCAAAATTTCTGTTGCATCTGAAAGTCGAAACTCGCCCGCTTACAACGGTATGCGTACTTTTCCCCTAGGCCGTTCTAGTTATTCGTTTCGAGAATCAGAACTGCGAAAATTTTGAGTTTCTCAAGCGTTTCTTACCTCCAAACTGCCATATCTCGCGAAAGGAATGACCAATCCGCAAAATTTCTGTTGCATCTGAAAGTAGAAACTCGCCCGATTACAACGGTATGCGTACTTTTCCCCTAGTCCGTTCTAGTTATTCGTTTCGAGCATCAGAACTGCGAAAATGTTGAGTTTCTCAAGCGTTTCTTACCTACAAACTGCCATATCTCGCGAACGGATTGACCAATCCGCAAAATTTCTGTTGCATCTGAAAGTAGAAATTCGCCTGATTACAACGGTATGCGTACTTTTCCCCTAGACCGTTCTAGTTATGCTTGTCGAGCATCAGAACTGCGAAAATTTTGAGTTTCTCAAGCGTTTCTTACCTCCAAACTGCCATATCTCGCGAACGGATTGACCAATCCGCAAAATTTCTGTTGCATCTGAAAGTAGAATGTCGCCCGATTACAACGGTATGCGTACTTTTCCCCTAGACCGTTCTAGTTGTGCTTGTCGAGCATCAGAACTGCGAAAATTTTGAGTTTCTCAAGCGTTTCTTACCTCCAAACTGCCATATCTCGCGAACGGATTGACTAATCCGCAAAATTTCTGTTGCATCTGAAAGTCGAAACTCGCCCGCTTACAACGGTATGCGTACTTTTCCCCTAGGCCGTTCTAGTTATTCGTTTCGAGAATCAGAACTGCGAAAATTTTGAGTTTCTCAAGCGTTTCTTACCTCCAAACTGCCATATCTCGCGAAAGGAATGACCAATCCGCAAAATTTCTGTTGCATCTGAAAGTAGAAACTCGCCCGATTACAACGGTATGCGTACTTTTCCCCTAGTCCGTTCTAGTTATTCGTTTCGAGCATCAGAACTGCGAAAATGTTGAGTTTCTCAAGCGTTTCTTACCTACAAACTGCCATATCTCTCGAACGGATTGACCAATCCGCAAAATTTCTGTTGCATCTGAAAGTAGAAATTCGCCTGATTACAACGGTATGCGTACTTTTCCCCTAGACCGTTCTAGTTATGCTTGTCGAGCATCAGAACTGCGAAAATTTTGAGTTTCTCAAGCGTTTCTTACCTCCAAACTGCCATATCTCGCGAACGGATTGACCAATCCGCAAAATTTCTGTTGCATCTGAAAGTAGAAACTCGCCCGATTACAACGGTAGGTGTAGTGTTCCCCTAGGCCGTTCTGGTTATTCGTTTCGAGTATCAGAACTGTGATAATTTTGAATTTCTCGACCGTTTCTTGCCTCCAAACTGCCATATCTCGCGAACGGATTGACCAATCCGCAAAATTTCTGTTGCATCTGAAAGTAGAAAGTCGCCCGATTACAACGGTATGCGTACTTTTCCCCTAGACCGTTCTAGTTATGCTTGTCGAGCATCAGAACTGCGAAAATTTTGAGTTTCTCAAGCGTTTCTTACCTCCAAACTGCCATATCTCGCGAACGGATTGACTAATCCGCAAAATTTCTGTTGCATCTGAAAGTAGAAACTCGCCCGCTTACAACGGAATGCGTACTTTTCCCTAGGCCGTTCTAGTTATTCGTTTCGAGCATCAGAACTGCGAAAATTTTGAGTTTCTCAAGCGTTTCTTACCTCCAAACTGCCATATCTCGCGAACGGATTGACCAATCCGCAAAATTTCTGTTGCATCTGAAAGTAGAAAGTCGCCCGATTACAACGGTATGCGTACTTTTCCCCTAGAACGTTCTAGTTATGCTTGTCGAGCATCAGAACTGCGAAAATGTTGAGTTTCTCAAGCGTTTCTTACCTCCAAACTGCCATATCTCGCGAACGGATTGACCAATCCGCAAAATTTCTGTTGCATCTGAAAGTAGAAACTCGCCCGATTACAACGGTAGGTGTAGTTTTCCCCTAGGCCGTTCTAGTTATTCGTTTCGAGCATCAGAACTGCGAAAATTTTGAGTTTCTCAAGCGTTTCTTACCTCCAAACTGCCATATCTCGCGAACGGATTGACCAAGCCGCAAAATTTCTGTTGCATCTGAAAGTAGAATGTCGCCCGATTACAACGGTATGCGTACTTTTCCCCTAGACCGTTCTAGTTATGCTTGTCGAGCATCAGAACTGCGAAAATTTTGAGTTTCTCAAGCGTTTCTTACCTCCAAGCTGCCATATCTCGCGAACGGATTGACTAATCCGCAAAATTTCTGTTGCATCTGAAAGTAGAATCTCGCCCGCTTACAACGGTATGCGTACTTTTCCCCTAGGCCGTTCTAGTTATTCGTTTCGAGCATCAGAACTGCGAAAATGTTGAGTTTCTCAAGCGTTTCTTACCTACAAACTGCCATATCTCGCGAACGGATTGAACAATCCGCAAAATTTCTGTTGCATCTGAAAGTAGAAACTCGCCCGATTACAGCGGTATGCGTACTTTTCCCCTAGGCCGTTCTAGTTATGGTTGTCGAGCATCAGAACTGCGAAAATGTTGAGTTTCTCAAGCGTTTCTTACTTCCAAACTGCCATATCTCGCGAACGGATTGACCAATCCGCAAAATTTCTGTTGCATCTGAAAGTAGAAACTCGCCCGATTACAACGGTAGGTGTAGTTTTCCCCTAGGCCGTTCTAGTTATTCGTTTCGAGCATCAGAACTGCGAAAATTTTGAGTTTCTCAAGCGTTTCTTACCTCCAAACTGCCATATCTCGCGAACGGATTGACCAATCCGCAAAATTTCTGTTGCATCTGAAAGTAGAATGTCGCCCGATTACAACGGTATGCGTACTTTTCCCCTAGACCGTTCTAGTTATGCTTGTCGAGCATCAGAACTGCGAAAATTTTGAGTTTCTCAAGCGTTTCTTACCCTCCAAACTGCCATATCTCGCGAACGGATTGACTAATCCGCAAAATTTCTGTTGCATCTGAAAGTAGAAACTCGCCCGCTTACAACGGTATGCGTACTTTTCCCTAGGCCGTTCTAGTTATTCGTTTCGAGCATCAGAACTGCGAAAATTTTGAGTTTCTCAAGCGTTTCTTACCTCCAAACTGCCATATCTCGCGAACGGATTGACCAATCCGTAAAATTTCTGTTGCATCTGAAAGTAGAAACTCGCCCGATTACAACGGTATGCGTACTTTTCCCCTAGGCCGTTCTAGTTATTCGTTTCGAGCATCAGAACTGCGAAAATTTTGAGTTTCTCAAGCGTTTCTTACCTCCAAACTGCCATATCTCGCGAACGGATTGACCAATCCGCAAAATTTCTGTTGCATCTGAAAGTAGAAATTCGCCCGATTACAACGGTATGCGTACTTTTCCCCTAGAACGTTCTGGTTATGCTTGTCGAGCATCAGAACTGCTAAAATTTTGAGTTTCTCAAGCGTTTCTTACCTCCAAACTGCCATATCTCGCGAACGGATTGACCAATCCGTAAAATTTCTGTTGCATCTGAAAGTAGAAACTCGCCCGATTACAACGGTATGCGTACTTTTCCCCTAGGCCGTTCTAGTTATTCGTTTCGAGCATCAGAACTGCGAAAATGTTGAGTTTCTCAAGCGTTTCTTACCTACAAACTGCCATATCTCGCGAACGGATTGACCAATCCGCAAAATTTCTGTTGCATCTGAAAGTAGAAACTCGCCCGATTACAACGGTAGGTGTAGTGTTCCCCTAGGCCGTTCTGGTTATTCGTTTCGAGTATCAGAACTGTGATAATTTTGAATTTCTCGACCGTTTCTTGCCTCCAAACTGCCATATCTCGCGAACGGATTGACAAATCCGCAAAATTTCTGTTGCATCTGAAAGTAGAAAGTCGCCCGATTACAACGGTATGCGTACTTTTCCCCTAGACCGTTCTAGTTATGCTTGTCGAGCATCAGAACTGCGAAAATTTTGAGTTTCTCAAGCGTTTCTTACCTCCAAACTGCCATATCTCGCGAACGGATTGACTAATCCGCAAAATTTCTGTTGCATCTGAAGGTAGGAACTCGCCCGATTACATCGGTATGCGTACGTTTCCCCAAGTCCGTTCTAGTTATTCGTTTCGAGCATTAGAACTGCGAAAATTTTGAGTTTCTCAAGCGTTTCTTACCTCCAAACTGCCATATCTCGCGAACGGATTGACCAATCCGCAAAATTTCTGTTGCATCTGAAAGTAGAAACTCGCCCGATTACAACGGTATGCGTACTTTTCCCCTAGGCCGTTCTAGTTATTCGTTTCGAGCATCAGAACTGCGAAAATGTTGAGTTTCTCAAGCGTTTCTTACCTACAAACTGCCATATCTCGCGAACGGATTGACCAATCCGCAAAATTTCTGTTGCATCTGAAAGTAGAAACTCGCCCGATTACAGCGGTATGCGTACTTTTCCCCTAGGCCGTTCTAGTTATGGTTGTCGAGCATCAGAACTGCGAAAATGTTGAGTTTCTCAAGCGTTTCTTACCTACAAACTGCCATATCTCGCGAACGGATTGACCAATCCGCAAAATTTCTGTTGCATCTGAAAGTAGAAACTCGCCCGATTAAAACGGTAGGTGTAGTTTTCCCCTAGGCCGTTCTAGTTATTCGTTTCGAGCATCAGAACTGCGAAAATTTTGAGTTTCTCAAGCGTTTCTTACCTCCAAACTGCCATATCTCGCGAACGGATTGACCAATCCGCAAAATTTCTGTTGCATCTGAAAGTAGAATGTCGCCCGATTACAACGGTATGCGTACTTTTCCCCTAGACCGTTCTAGTTATGCTTGTCGAGCATCAGAACTGCGAAAATTTTGAGTTTCTCAAGCGTTTCTTACCTCCAAGCTGCCATATCTCGCGAACGGATTGACTAATCCGCAAAATTTCTGTTGCATCTGAAAGTAGAAACTCGCCCGCTTACAACGGTATGCGTACTTTTCCCCTAGGCCGTTCTAGTTATTCGTTTCGAGCATCAGAACTGCGAAAATGTTGAGTTTCTCAAGCGTTTCTTACCTACAAACTGCCATATCTCGCGAACGGATTGACCAATCCGCAAAATTTCTGTTGCATCTGAAAGTAGAAAGTCGCCCGATTACAACGGTATGCGTACTTTTCCCCTAGGCCGTTCTAGTTATGCTTGTCGAGTATCAGAACTGCGAAAATTTTGAGTTTCTCAAGCGTTTCTTACTTCCAAACTGCCATATCTCGCGAACGGATTGACCAATCCGCAAAATTTCTGTTGCATCTGAAAGTAGAAACTCGCCCGATTACAACGGTAGGTGTAGTTTTCCCCTAGGCCGTTCTAGTTATTCGTTTCGAGCATCAGAACTGCGAAAATTTTGAGTTTCTCAAGCGTTTCTTACCTCCAAACTGCCATATCTCGCGAAAGGAATGACCAATCCGCAAAATTTCTGTTGCATCTGAAAGTAGAAACTCGCCCGATTACAACGGTATGCGTACTTTTCCCCTAGTCCGTTCTAGTTATTCGTGTCGAGCATCAGAACTGCGAAAATGTTGAGTTTCTCAAGCGTTTCTTACCTACAAACTGCCATATCTCGCGAACGGATTGACCAATCCGCAAAATTTCTGTTGCATCTGAAAGTAGAAAGTCGCCCGATTACAACGGTATGCGTACTTTTCCCCTAGACCGTTCTAGTTATGCTTGTCGAGCATCAGAACTGCGAAAATTTTGAGTTTCTCAAGCGTTTCTTACCTCCAAACTGCCATATCTCGCGAACGGATTGACTAATCCGCAAAATTTCTGTTGCATCTGAAAGTAGAAACTCGCCCGCTTACAACGGTATGCGTACTTTTCCCTAGGCCGTTCTAGTTATTCGTTTCGAGCATCAGAACTGCGAAAATTTTGAGTTTCTCAAGCGTTTCTTACCTCCAAACTGCCATATCTCGCGAACGGATTGACCAATCCGTAAAATTTCTGTTGCATCTGAAAGTAGAAACTCGCCCGATTACAACGGTATGCGTACTTTTCCCCTAGGCCGTTCTAGTTATTCGTTTCGAGCATCAGAACTGCGAAAATTTTGAGTTTCTCAAGCGTTTCTTACCTCCAAACTGCCATATCTCGCGAACGGATTGACCAATCCGCAAAATTTCTGTTGCATCTGAAAGTAGAAATTCGCCCGATTACAACGGTATGCGTACTTTTCCCCTAGAACGTTCTGGTTATGCTTGTCGAGCATCAGAACTGCTAAAATTTTGAGTTTCTCAAGCGTTTCTTACCTCCAAACTGCCATATCTCGCGAACGGATTGACCAATCCGTAAAATTTCTGTTGCATCTGAAAGTAGAAACTCGCCCGATTACAACGGTATGCGTACTTTTCCCCTAGGCCGTTCTAGTTATTCGTTTCGAGCATCAGAACTGCGAAAATGTTGAGTTTCTCAAGCGTTTCTTACCTACAAACTGCCATATCTCGCGAACGGATTGACCAATCCGCAAAATTTCTGTTGCATCTGAAAGTAGAAATTCGCCCGATTACAACGGTATGCGTACTTTTCCCCTAGACCGTTCTAGTTATGCTTGTCGAGCATCAGAACTGCGAAAATTTTGAGTTTCTCAAGCGTTTCTTACCTCCAAACTGCCATATCTCGCGAACGGATTGACCAATCCGTAAAATTTCTGTTGCATCTGAAAGTAGAAACTCGCCCGATTACAACGGTATGCGTACTTTTCCCCTAGGCCGTTCTAGTTATTCGTTTCGAGCATCAGAACTGCGAAAATTTTGAGTTTCTCAAGCGTTTCTTACCTCCAAACTGCCATATCTCGCGAAAGGAATGACCAATCCGCAAAATTTCTGTTGCATCTGAAAGTAGAAACTCGCCCGATTACAACGGTATGCGTACTTTTCCCCTAGTCCGTTCTAGTTATTCGTGTCGAGCATCAGAACTGCGAAAATGTTGAGTTTCTCAAGCGTTTCTTACCTACAAACTGCCATATCTCGCGAACGGATTGACCAATCCGCAAAATTTCTGTTGCATCTGAAAGTAGAAAGTCGCCCGATTACAACGGTATGCGTACTTTTCCCCTAGACCGTTCTAGTTATGCTTGTCGAGCATCAGAACTGCGAAAATTTTGAGTTTCTCAAGCGTTTCTTACTTCCAAACTGCCATATCTCGCGAACGGATTGACTAATCCGCAAAATTTCTGTTGCATCTGAAAGTAGAAACTCGCCCGCTTACAACGGTATGCGTACTTTTCCCTAGACCGTTCTAGTTATGCTTGTCGAGCATCAGAACTGCGAAAATTTTGAGTTTCTCAAGCGTTTCTTACATCCAAACTGCCATATCTCGCGAACGGATTGACCAATCCGCAAAATTTCTGTTGCATCTGAAAGTAGAAACTCGCCCGATTACAACGGTAGGTGTAGTTTTCCCCTAGGCCGTTCTAGTTATTCGTTTCGAGCATCAGAACTGCGAAAATTTTGAGTTTCTCAAGCGTTTCTTACCTCCAAACTGCCATATCTCGCGAAAGGAATGACCAATCCGCAAAATTTCTGTTGCATCTGAAAGTAGAAACTCGCCCGATTACAACGGTAGGTGTAGTGTTCCCCTAGGCCGTTCTGGTTATTCGTTTCGAGTATCAGAACTGTGATAATTTTGAATTTCTCGACCGTTTCTTGCCTCCAAACTGCCATATCTCGCGAACGGATTGACCAATCCGCAAAATTTCTGTTGCATCTGAAAGTAGAAAGTCGCCCGATTACAACGGTATGCGTACTTTTCCCCTAGACCGTTCTAGTTATGCTTGTCGAGCATCAGAACTGCGAAAATTTTGAGTTTCTCAAGCGTTTCTTACCTCCAAACTGCCATATCTCGCGAACGGATTGACTAATCCGCAAAATTTCTGTTGCATCTGAAAGTAGAAACTCGCCCGCTTACAACGGTATGCGTACTTTTCCCTAGGCCGTTCTAGTTATTCGTTTCGAGCATCAGAACTGCGAAAATTTTGAGTTTCTCAAGCGTTTCTTACCTCCAAACTGCCATATCTCGCGAACGGATTGACCAATCCGTAAAATTTCTGTTGCATCTGAAAGTAGAAACTCGCCCGATTACAACGGTATGCGTACTTTTCCCCTAGGCCGTTCTAGTTATTCGTTTCGAGCATCAGAACTGCGAAAATTTTGAGTTTCTCAAGCGTTTCTTACCTCCAAACTGCCATATCTCGCGAACGGATTGACCAATCCGCAAAATTTCTGTTGCATCTGAAAGTAGAAATTCGCCCGATTACAACGGTATGCGTACTTTTCCCCTAGAACGTTCTGGTTATGCTTGTCGAGCATCAGAACTGCTAAAATTTTGAGTTTCTCAAGCGTTTCTTACCTCCAAACTGCCATATCTCGCGAACGGATTGACCAATCCGTAAAATTTCTGTTGCATCTGAAAGTAGAAACTCGCCCGATTACAACGGTATGCGTACTTTTCCCCTAGGCCGTTCTAGTTATTCGTTTCGAGCATCAGAACTGCGAAAATGTTGAGTTTCTCAAGCGTTTCTTACCTACAAACTGCCATATCTCGCGAACGGATTGACCAATCCGCAAAATTTCTGTTGCATCTGAAAGTAGAAATTCGCCCGATTACAACGGTATGCGTACTTTTCCCCTAGACCGTTCTAGTTATGCTTCTCGAGCATCAGAACTGCGAAAATTTTGAGTTTCTCAAGCGTTTCTTACCTCCAAACTGCCATATCTCGCGAACGGATTGACCAATCCGTAAAATTTCTGTTGCATCTGAAAGTAGAAACTCGCCCGATTACAACGGTATGCGTACTTTTCCCCTAGGCCGTTCTAGTTATTCGTTTCGAGCATCAGAACTGCGAAAATTTTGAGTTTCTCAAGCGTTTCTTACCTCCAAACTGCCATATCTCGCGAAAGGAATGACCAATCCGCAAAATTTCTGTTGCATCTGAAAGTAGAAACTCGCCCGATTACAACGGTATGCGTACTTTTCCCCTAGTCCGTTCTAGTTATTCGTTTCGAGCATCAGAACTGCGAAAATTTTGAGTTTCTCAAGCGTTTCTTACCTCCAAACTGCCATATCTCGCGAACGGATTGACCAATCCGTAAAATTTCTGTTGCATCTGAAAGTAGAAACTCGCCCGATTACAACGGTATGCGTACTTTTCCCCTAGGCCGTTCTA
Organism: Ptiloglossa arizonensis; assembly: GCF_051014685.1. NCBI lineage: Eukaryota > Metazoa > Arthropoda > Insecta > Hymenoptera > Colletidae > Ptiloglossa > Ptiloglossa arizonensis. The sequence goes on from NW_027479096.1 coordinate 136,815, forward strand.
GTTATTCGTTTCGAGCATCAGAACTGCGAAAATGTTGAGTTTCTCAAGCGTTTCTTACCTACAAACTGCCATATCTCGCGAACGGATTGACCAATCCGCAAAATTTCTGTTGCATCTGAAAGTAGAAAGTCGCCCGATTACAACGGTATGCGTACTTTTCCCCTAGACCGTTCTAGTTATGCTTGTCGAGCATCAGAACTGTGATAATTTTGAATTTCTCGACCGTTTCTTGCCTCCAAACTGCCATATCTCGCGAACGGATTGACAAATCCGCAAAATTTCTGTTGCATCTGAAAGTAGAAAGTCGCCCGATTACAACGGTATGCGTACTTTTCCCCTAGACCGTTCTAGTTATGCTTGTCGAGCATCAGAACTGCGAAAATTTTGAGTTTCTCAAGCGTTTCTTACCTCCAAACTGCCATATCTCGCGAACGGATTGACTAATCCGCAAAATTTCTGTTGCATCTGAAGGTAGGAACTCGCCCGATTACATCGGTATGCGTACGTTTCCCCAAGTCCGTTCTAGTTATTCGTTTCGAGCATTAGAACTGCGAAAATTTTGAGTTTCTCAAGCGTTTCTTACCTCCAAACTGCCATATCTCGCGAACGGATTGACCAATCCGCAAAATTTCTGTTGCATCTGAAAGTAGAAACTCGCCCGATTACAACGGTATGCGTACTTTTCCCCTAGGCCGTTCTAGTTATTCGTTTCGAGCATCAGAACTGCGAAAATGTTGAGTTTCTCAAGCGTTTCTTACCTACAAACTGCCATATCTCGCGAACGGATTGACCAATCCGCAAAATTTCTGTTGCATCTGAAAGTAGAAACTCGCCCGATTACAGCGGTATGCGTACTTTTCCCCTAGGCCGTTCTAGTTATGGTTGTCGAGCATCAGAACTGCGAAAATGTTGAGTTTCTCAAGCGTTTCTTACCTACAAACTGTCATATCTCGCGAACGGATTGACCAATCCGCAAAATTTCTGTTGCATCTGAAAGTAGAAACTCGCCCGATTAAAACGGTAGGTGTAGTTTTCCCCTAGGCCGTTCTAGTTATTCGTTTCGAGCATCAGAACTGCGAAAATTTTGAGTTTCTCAAGCGTTTCTTACCTCCAAACTGCCATATCTCGCGAACGGATTGACCAATCCGCAAAATTTCTGTTGCATCTGAAAGTAGAATGTCGCCCGATTACAACGGTATGCGTACTTTTCCCCTAGACCGTTCTAGTTATGCTTGTCGAGCATCAGAACTGCGAAAATTTTGAGTTTCTCAAGCGTTTCTTACCTCCAAGCTGCCATATCTCGCGAACGGATTGACTAATCCGCAAAATTTCTGTTGCATCTGAAAGTAGAAACTCGCCCGCTTACAACGGTATGCGTACTTTTCCCCTAGGCCGTTCTAGTTATTCGTTTCGAGCATCAGAACTGCGAAAATGTTGAGTTTCTCAAGCGTTTCTTACCTACAAACTGCCATATCTCGCGAACGGATTGAACAATCCGCAAAATTTCTGTTGCATCTGAAAGTAGAAACTCGCCCGATTACAGCGGTATGCGTACTTTTCCCCTAGGCCGTTCTAGTTATGCTTGTCGAGTATCAGAACTGCGAAAATTTTGAGTTTCTCAAGCGTTTCTTACTTCCAAACTGCCATATCTCGCGAACGGATTGACCAATCCGCAAAATTTCTGTTGCATCTGAAAGTAGAAACTCGCCCGATTACAACGGTAGGTGTAGTTTTCCCCTAGGCCGTTCTAGTTATTCGTTTCGAGCATCAGAACTGCGAAAATGTTGAGTTTCTCAAGCGTTTCTTACCTACAAACTGCCATATCTCGCGAACGGATTGACCAATCCGCAAAATTTCTGTTGCATCTGAAAGTAGAAAGTCGCCCGATTACAACGGTATGCGTACTTTTCCCCTAGACCGTTCTAGTTATGCTTGTCGAGCATCAGAACTGTGATAATTTTGAATTTCTCGACCGTTTCTTGCCTCCAAACTGCCATATCTCGCGAACGGATTGACAAATCCGCAAAATTTCTGTTGCATCTGAAAGTAGAAAGTCGCCCGATTACAACGGTATGCGTACTTTTCCCGTAGACCGTTCTAGTTATGCTTGTCGAGCATCAGAACTGCGAAAATTTTGAGTTTCTCAAGCGTTTCTTACCTCCAAACTGCCATATCTCGCGAACGGATTGACTAATCCGCAAAATTTCTGTTGCATCTGAAGGTAGGAACTCGCCCGATTACATCGGTATGCGTACGTTTCCCCAAGTCCGTTCTAGTTATTCGTTTCGAGCATTAGAACTGCGAAAATTTTGAGTTTCTCAAGCGTTTCTTACCTCCAAACTGCCATATCTCGCGAACGGATTGACCAATCCGCAAAATTTCTGTTGCATCTGAAAGTAGAAACTCGCCCGATTACAACGGTATGCGTACTTTTCCCCTAGGCCGTTCTAGTTATTCGTTTCGAGCATCAGAACTGCGAAAATGTTGAGTTTCTCAAGCGTTTCTTACCTACAAACTGCCATATCTCGCGAACGGATTGACCAATCCGCAAAATTTCTGTTGCATCTGAAAGTAGAAACTCGCCCGATTACAGCGGTATGCGTACTTTTCCCCTAGGCCGTTCTGGTTATGGTTGTCGAGCATCAGAACTGCGAAAATGTTGAGTTTCTCAAGCGTTTCTTACCTACAAACTGTCATATCTCGCGAACGGATTGACCAATCCGCAAAATTTCTGTTGCATCTGAAAGTAGAAACTCGCCCGATTAAAACGGTAGGTGTAGTTTTCCCCTAGGCCGTTCTAGTTATTCGTTTCGAGCATCAGAACTGCGAAAATTTTGAGTTTCTCAAGCGTTTCTTACCTCCAAACTGCCATATCTCGCGAACGGATTGACCAATCCGCAAAATTTCTGTTGCATCTGAAAGTAGAATGTCGCCCGATTACAACGGTATGCGTACTTTTCCCCTAGACCGTTCTAGTTATGCTTGTCGAGCATCAGAACTGCGAAAATTTTGAGTTTCTCAAGCGTTTCTTACCTCCAAGCTGCCATATCTCGCGAACGGATTGACTAATCCGCAAAATTTCTGTTGCATCTGAAAGTAGAAACTCGCCCGCTTACAACGGTATGCGTACTTTTCCCCTAGGCCGTTCTAGTTATTCGTTTCGAGCATCAGAACTGCGAAAATGTTGAGTTTCTCAAGCGTTTCTTACCTACAAACTGCCATATCTCGCGAACGGATTGAACAATCCGCAAAATTTCTGTTGCATCTGAAAGTAGAAACTCGCCCGATTACAGCGGTATGCGTACTTTTCCCCTAGGCCGTTCTAGTTATGCTTGTCGAGTATCAGAACTGCGAAAATTTTGAGTTTCTCAAGCGTTTCTTACTTCCAAACTGCCATATCTCGCGAACGGATTGACCAATCCGCAAAATTTCTGTTGCATCTGAAAGTAGAAACTCGCCCGATTACAACGGTAGGTGTAGTTTTCCCCTAGGCCGTTCTAGTTATTCGTTTCGAGCATCAGAACTGCGAAAATTTTGAGTTTCTCAAGCGTTTCTTACCTCCAAACTGCCATATCTCGCGAAAGGAATGACCAATCCGCAAAATTTCTGTTGCATCTGAAAGTAGAAACTCGCCCGATTACAACGGTATGCGTACTTTTCCCCTAGTCCGTTCTAGTTATTCGTGTCGAGCATCAGAACTGCGAAAATGTTGAGTTTCTCAAGCGTTTCTTACCTACAAACTGCCATATCTCGCGAACGGATTGACCAATCCGCAAAATTTCTGTTGCATCTGAAAGTAGAAAGTCGCCCGATTACAACGGTATGCGTACTTTTCCCCTAGACCGTTCTAGTTATGCTTGTCGAGCATCAGAACTGCGAAAATTTTGAGTTTCTCAAGCGTTTCTTACTTCCAAACTGCCATATCTCGCGAACGGATTGACTAATCCGCAAAATTTCTGTTGCATCTGAAAGTAGAAACTCGCCCGCTTACAACGGTATGCGTACTTTTCCCCTAGACCGTTCTAGTTATGCTTGTCGAGCATCAGAACTGCGAAAATTTTGAGTTTCTCAATCGTTTCTTACCTCCAAACTGCCATATCTCGCGAACGGATTGACCAATCCGCAAAATTTCTGTTGCATCTGAAAGTAGAAACTCGCCCGATTACAACGGTAGGTGTAGTTTTCCCCTAGGCCGTTCTAGTTATTCGTTTCGAGCATCAGAACTGCGAAAATTTTGAGTTTCTCAAGCGTTTCTTACCTCCAAACTGCCATATCTCGCGAAAGGAATGACCAATCCGCAAAATTTCTGTTGCATCTGAAAGTAGAAACTCGCCCGATTACAACGGTAGGTGTAGTGTTCCCCTAGGCCGTTCTGGTTATTCGTTTCGAGTATCAGAACTGTGATAATTTTGAATTTCTCGACCGTTTCTTGCCTCCAAACTGCCATATCTCGCGAACGGATTGACCAATCCGCAAAATTTCTGTTGCATCTGAAAGCAGAAAGTCGCCCGATTACAACGGTATGCGTACTTTTCCCCTAGACCGTTCTAGTTATGCTTGTCGAGCATCAGAACTGCGAAAATTTTGAGTTTCTCAAGCGTTTCTTACCTCCAAACTGCCATATCTCGCGAACGGATTGACTAATCCGCAAAATTTCTGTTGCATCTGAAAGTAGAAACTCGCCCGCTTACAACGGTATGCGTACTTTTCCCTAGGCCGTTCTAGTTATTCGTTTCGAGCATCAGAACTGCGAAAATTTTGAGTTTCTCAAGCGTTTCTTACCTCCAAACTGCCATATCTCGCGAACGGATTGACCAATCCGTAAAATTTCTGTTGCATCTGAAAGTAGAAACTCGCCCGATTACAACGGTATGCGTACTTTTCCCCTAGGCCGTTCTAGTTATTCGTTTCGAGCATCAGAACTGCGAAAATTTTGAGTTTCTCAAGCGTTTCTTACCTCCAAACTGCCATATCTCGCGAACGGATTGACCAATCCGCAAAATTTCTGTTGCATCTGAAAGTAGAAATTCGCCCGATTACAACGGTATGCGTACTTTTCCCCTAGAACGTTCTGGTTATGCTTGTCGAGCATCAGAACTGCTAAAATTTTGAGTTTCTCAAGCGTTTCTTACCTCCAAACTGCCATATCTCGCGAACGGATTGACCAATCCGTAAAATTTCTGTTGCATCTGAAAGTAGAAACTCGCCCGATTACAACGGTATGCGTACTTTTCCCCTAGGCCGTTCTAGTTATTCGTTTCGAGCATCAGAACTGCGAAAATGTTGAGTTTCTCAAGCGTTTCTTACCTACAAACTGCCATATCTCGCGAACGGATTGACCAATCCGCAAAATTTCTGTTGCATCTGAAAGTAGAAATTCGCCCGATTACAACGGTATGCGTACTTTTCCCCTAGACCGTTCTAGTTATGCTTGTCGAGCATCAGAACTGCGAAAATTTTGAGTTTCTCAAGCGTTTCTTACCTCCAAACTGCCATATCTCGCGAACGGATTGACCAATCCGCAAAATTTCTGTTGCATCTGAAAGTAGAAACTCGCCCGATTACAACGGTAGGTGTAGTTTTCCCCTAGGCCGTTCTAGTTATTCGTTTCGAGCATCAGAACTGCGAAAATTTTGAGTTTCTCAAGCGTTTCTTACCTCCAAACTGCCATATCTCGCGAAAGGAATGACCAATCCGCAAAATTTCTGTTGCATCTGAAAGTAGAAACTCGCCCGATTACAACGGTATGCGTACTTTTCCCCTAGTCCGTTCTAGTTATTCGTTTCGAGCATCAGAACTGCGAAAATTTTGAGTTTCTCAAGCGTTTCTTACCTCCAAACTGCCATATCTCGCGAACGGATTGACCAATCCGTAAAATTTCTGTTGCATCTGAAAGTAGAAACTCGCCCGATTACAACGGTATGCGTACTTTTCCCCTAGGCCGTTCTAGTTATTCGTTTCGAGCATCAGAACTGCGAAAATGTTGAGTTTCTCAAGCGTTTCTTACCTACAAACTGCCATATCTCGCGAACGGATTGACCAATCCGCAAAATTTCTGTTGCATCTGAAAGTAGAAACTCGCCCGATTACAACGGTAGGTGTAGTGTTCCCCTAGGCCGTTCTGGTTATTCGTTTCGAGTATCAGAACTGTGATAATTTTGAATTTCTCGACCGTTTCTTGCCTCCAAACTGCCATATCTCGCGAACGGATTGACAAATCCGCAAAATTTCTGTTGCATCTGAAAGTAGAAAGTCGCCCGATTACAACGGTATGCGTACTTTTCCCCTAGACCGTTCTAGTTATGCTTGTCGAGCATCAGAACTGCGAAAATTTTGAGTTTCTCAATCGTTTCTTACCTCCAAACTGCCATATCTCGCGAACGGATTGACCAATCCGCAAAATTTCTGTTGCATCTGAAAGTAGAAACTCGCCCGATTACAACGGTAGGTGTAGTTTTCCCCTAGGCCGTTCTAGTTATTCGTTTCGAGCATCAGAACTGCGAAAATTTTGAGTTTCTCAATCGTTTCTTACCTCCAAACTGCCATATCTCGCGAACGGATTGACCAATCCGCAAAATTTCTGTTGCATCTGAAAGTAGAAACTCGCCCGATTACAACGGTATGCGTACTTTTCCCCTAGGCCGTTCTAGTTATTCGTTTCGAGCATCAGAACTGCGAAAATGTTGAGTTTCTCAAGCGTTTCTTACCTACAAACTGCCATATCTCGCGAACGGATTGACCAATCCGCAAAATTTCTGTTGCATCTGAAAGTAGAAACTCGCCCGATTACAACGGTAGGTGTAGTGTTCCCCTAGGCCGTTCTGGTTATTCGTTTCGAGTATCAGAACTGTGATAATTTTGAATTTCTCGACCGTTTCTTGCCTCCAAACTGCCATATCTCGCGAACGGATTGACAAATCCGCAAAATTTCTGTTGCATCTGAAAGTAGAAAGTCGCCCGATTACAACGGTATGCGTACTTTTCCCCTAGACCGTTCTAGTTATGCTTGTCGAGCATCAGAACTGCGAAAATTTTGAGTTTCTCAAGCGTTTCTTACTTCCAAACTGCCATATCTCGCGAACGGATTGACTAATCCGCAAAATTTCTGTTGCATCTGAAAGTAGAAACTCGCCCGCTTACAACGGTATGCGTACTTTTCCCCTAGACCGTTCTAGTTATGCTTGTCGAGCATCAGAACTGCGAAAATTTTGAGTTTCTCAATCGTTTCTTACCTCCAAACTGCCATATCTCGCGAACGGATTGACCAATCCGCAAAATTTCTGTTGCATCTGAAAGTAGAAACTCGCCCGATTACAACGGTAGGTGTAGTTTTCCCCTAGGCCGTTCTAGTTATTCGTTTCGAGCATCAGAACTGCGAAAATTTTGAGTTTCTCAAGCGTTTCTTACCTCCAAACTGCCATATCTCGCGAAAGGAATGACCAATCCGCAAAATTTCTGTTGCATCTGAAAGTAGAAACTCGCCCGATTACAACGGTAGGTGTAGTGTTCCCCTAGGCCGTTCTGGTTATTCGTTTCGAGTATCAGAACTGTGATAATTTTGAATTTCTCGACCGTTTCTTGCCTCCAAACTGCCATATCTCGCGAACGGATTGACCAATCCGCAAAATTTCTGTTGCATCTGAAAGCAGAAAGTCGCCCGATTACAACGGTATGCGTACTTTTCCCCTAGACCGTTCTAGTTATGCTTGTCGAGCATCAGAACTGCGAAAATTTTGAGTTTCTCAAGCGTTTCTTACCTCCAAACTGCCATATCTCGCGAACGGATTGACTAATCCGCAAAATTTCTGTTGCATCTGAAAGTAGAAACTCGCCCGCTTACAACGGTATGCGTACTTTTCCCTAGGCCGTTCTAGTTATTCGTTTCGAGCATCAGAACTGCGAAAATTTTGAGTTTCTCAAGCGTTTCTTACCTCCAAACTGCCATATCTCGCGAACGGATTGACCAATCCGTAAAATTTCTGTTGCATCTGAAAGTAGAAACTCGCCCGATTACAACGGTATGCGTACTTTTCCCCTAGGCCGTTCTAGTTATTCGTTTCGAGCATCAGAACTGCGAAAATTTTGAGTTTCTCAAGCGTTTCTTACCTCCAAACTGCCATATCTCGCGAACGGATTGACCAATCCGCAAAATTTCTGTTGCATCTGAAAGTAGAAATTCGCCCGATTACAACGGTATGCGTACTTTTCCCCTAGAACGTTCTGGTTATGCTTGTCGAGCATCAGAACTGCTAAAATTTTGAGTTTCTCAAGCGTTTCTTACCTCCAAACTGCCATATCTCGCGAACGGATTGACCAATCCGTAAAATTTCTGTTGCATCTGAAAGTAGAAACTCGCCCGATTACAACGGTATGCGTACTTTTCCCCTAGGCCGTTCTAGTTATTCGTTTCGAGCATCAGAACTGCGAAAATGTTGAGTTTCTCAAGCGTTTCTTACCTACAAACTGCCATATCTCGCGAACGGATTGACCAATCCGCAAAATTTCTGTTGCATCTGAAAGTAGAAACTCGCCCGATTACAACGGTAGGTGTAGTGTTCCCCTAGGCCGTTCTGGTTATTCGTTTCGAGTATCAGAACTGTGATAATTTTGAATTTCTCGACCGTTTCTTGCCTCCAAACTGCCATATCTCGCGAACGGATTGACAAATCCGCAAAATTTCTGTTGCATCTGAAAGTAGAAAGTCGCCCGATTACAACGGTATGCGTACTTTTCCCCTAGACCGTTCTAGTTATGCTTGTCGAGCATCAGAACTGCGAAAATTTTGAGTTTCTCAATCGTTTCTTACCTCCAAACTGCCATATCTCGCGAACGGATTGACCAATCCGCAAAATTTCTGTTGCATCTGAAAGTAGAAACTCGCCCGATTACAACGGTAGGTGTAGTTTTCCCCTAGGCCGTTCTAGTTATTCGTTTCGAGCATCAGAACTGCGAAAATTTTGAGTTTCTCAATCGTTTCTTACCTCCAAACTGCCATATCTCGCGAACGGATTGACCAATCCGCAAAATTTCTGTTGCATCTGAAAGTAGAAACTCGCCCGATTACAACGGTATGCGTACTTTTCCCCTAGGCCGTTCTAGTTATTCGTTTCGAGCATCAGAACTGCGAAAATGTTGAGTTTCTCAAGCGTTTCTTACCTACAAACTGCCATATCTCGCGAACGGATTGACCAATCCGCAAAATTTCTGTTGCATCTGAAAGTAGAAACTCGCCCGATTACAACGGTAGGTGTAGTGTTCCCCTAGGCCGTTCTGGTTATTCGTTTCGAGTATCAGAACTGTGATAATTTTGAATTTCTCGACCGTTTCTTGCCTCCAAACTGCCATATCTCGCGAACGGATTGACAAATCCGCAAAATTTCTGTTGCATCTGAAAGTAGAAAGTCGCCCGATTACAACGGTATGCGTACTTTTCCCCTAGACCGTTCTAGTTATGCTTGTCGAGCATCAGAACTGCGAAAATTTTGAGTTTCTCAAGCGTTTCTTACTTCCAAACTGCCATATCTCGCGAACGGATTGACTAATCCGCAAAATTTCTGTTGCATCTGAAAGTAGAAACTCGCCCGCTTACAACGGTATGCGTACTTTTCCCCTAGACCGTTCTAGTTATGCTTGTCGAGCATCAGAACTGCGAAAATTTTGAGTTTCTCAATCGTTTCTTACCTCCAAACTGCCATATCTCGCGAACGGATTGACCAATCCGCAAAATTTCTGTTGCATCTGAAAGTAGAAACTCGCCCGATTACAACGGTAGGTGTAGTTTTCCCCTAGGCCGTTCTAGTTATTCGTTTCGAGCATCAGAACTGCGAAAATTTTGAGTTTCTCAAGCGTTTCTTACCTCCAAACTGCCATATCTCGCGAAAGGAATGACCAATCCGCAAAATTTCTGTTGCATCTGAAAGTAGAAACTCGCCCGATTACAACGGTAGGTGTAGTGTTCCCCTAGGCCGTTCTGGTTATTCGTTTCGAGTATCAGAACTGTGATAATTTTGAATTTCTCGACCGTTTCTTGCCTCCAAACTGCCATATCTCGCGAACGGATTGACCAATCCGCAAAATTTCTGTTGCATCTGAAAGCAGAAAGTCGCCCGATTACAACGGTATGCGTACTTTTCCCCTAGACCGTTCTAGTTATGCTTGTCGAGCATCAGAACTGCGAAAATTTTGAGTTTCTCAAGCGTTTCTTACCTCCAAACTGCCATATCTCGCGAACGGATTGACTAATCCGCAAAATTTCTGTTGCATCTGAAAGTAGAAACTCGCCCGCTTACAACGGTATGCGTACTTTTCCCTAGGCCGTTCTAGTTATTCGTTTCGAGCATCAGAACTGCGAAAATTTTGAGTTTCTCAAGCGTTTCTTACCTCCAAACTGCCATATCTCGCGAACGGATTGACCAATCCGTAAAATTTCTGTTGCATCTGAAAGTAGAAACTCGCCCGATTACAACGGTATGCGTACTTTTCCCCTAAGCCGTTCTAGTTATTCGTTTCGAGCATCAGAACTGCGAAAATTTTGAGTTTCTCAAGCGTTTCTTACCTCCAAACTGCCATATCTCGCGAACGGATTGACCAATCCGCAAAATTTCTGTTGCATCTGAAAGTAGAAATTCGCCCGATTACAACGGTATGCGTACTTTTCCCCTAGAACGTTCTGGTTATGCTTGTCGAGCATCAGAACTGCTAAAATTTTGAGTTTCTCAAGCGTTTCTTACCTCCAAACTGCCATATCTCGCGAACGGATTGACCAATCCGTAAAATTTCTGTTGCATCTGAAAGTAGAAACTCGCCCGATTACAACGGTATGCGTACTTTTCCCCTAGGCCGTTCTAGTTATTCGTTTCGAGCATCAGAACTGCGAAAATGTTGAGTTTCTCAAGCGTTTCTTACCTACAAACTGCCATATCTCGCGAACGGATTGACCAATCCGCAAAATTTCTGTTGCATCTGAAAGTAGAAATTCGCCCGATTACAACGGTATGCGTACTTTTCCCCTAGACCGTTCTAGTTATGCTTGTCGAGCATCAGAACTGCGAAAATTTTGAGTTTCTCAAGCGTTTCTTACCTCCAAACTGCCATATCTCGCGAACGGATTGACAAATCCGCAAAATTTCTGTTGCATCTGAAAGTAGAAAGTCGCCCGATTACAACGGTATGCGTACTTTTCCCCTAGACCGTTCTAGTTATGCTTGTCGAGCATCAGAACTGCGAAAATTTTGAGTTTCTCAATCGTTTCTTACCTCCAAACTGCCATATCTCGCGAACGGATTGACCAATCCGCAAAATTTCTGTTGCATCTGAAAGTAGAAACTCGCCCGATTACAACGGTAGGTGTAGTTTTCCCCTAGGCCGTTCTAGTTATTCGTTTCGAGCATCAGAACTGCGAAAATTTTGAGTTTCTCAATCGTTTCTTACCTCCAAACTGCCATATCTCGCGAACGGATTGACCAATCCGCAAAATTTCTGTTGCATCTGAAAGTAGAAACTCGCCCGATTACAACGGTATGCGTACTTTTCCCCTAGGCCGTTCTAGTTATTCGTTTCGAGCATCAGAACTGCGAAAATGTTGAGTTTCTCAAGCGTTTCTTACCTACAAACTGCCATATCTCGCGAACGGATTGACCAATCCGCAAAATTTCTGTTGCATCTGAAAGTAGAAACTCGCCCGATTACAACGGTAGGTGTAGTGTTCCCCTAGGCCGTTCTGGTTATTCGTTTCGAGTATCAGAACTGTGATAATTTTGAATTTCTCGACCGTTTCTTGCCTCCAAACTGCCATATCTCGCGAACGGATTGACAAATCCGCAAAATTTCTGTTGCATCTGAAAGTAGAAAGTCGCCCGATTACAACGGTATGCGTACTTTTCCCCTAGACCGTTCTAGTTATGCTTGTCGAGCATCAGAACTGCGAAAATTTTGAGTTTCTCAAGCGTTTCTTACTTCCAAACTGCCATATCTCGCGAACGGATTGACTAATCCGCAAAATTTCTGTTGCATCTGAAAGTAGAAACTCGCCCGCTTACAACGGTATGCGTACTTTTCCCCTAGACCGTTCTAGTTATGCTTGTCGAGCATCAGAACTGCGAAAATTTTGAGTTTCTCAATCGTTTCTTACCTCCAAACTGCCATATCTCGCGAACGGATTGACCAATCCGCAAAATTTCTGTTGCATCTGAAAGTAGAAACTCGCCCGATTACAACGGTAGGTGTAGTTTTCCCCTAGGCCGTTCTAGTTATTCGTTTCGAGCATCAGAACTGCGAAAATTTTGAGTTTCTCAAGCGTTTCTTACCTCCAAACTGCCATATCTCGCGAAAGGAATGACCAATCCGCAAAATTTCTGTTGCATCTGAAAGTAGAAACTCGCCCGATTACAACGGTAGGTGTAGTGTTCCCCTAGGCCGTTCTGGTTATTCGTTTCGAGTATCAGAACTGTGATAATTTTGAATTTCTCGACCGTTTCTTGCCTCCAAACTGCCATATCTCGCGAACGGATTGACCAATCCGCAAAATTTCTGTTGCATCTGAAAGCAGAAAGTCGCCCGATTACAACGGTATGCGTACTTTTCCCCTAGACCGTTCTAGTTATGCTTGTCGAGCATCAGAACTGCGAAAATTTTGAGTTTCTCAAGCGTTTCTTACCTCCAAACTGCCATATCTCGCGAACGGATTGACTAATCCGCAAAATTTCTGTTGCATCTGAAAGTAGAAACTCGCCCGCTTACAACGGTATGCGTACTTTTCCCTAGGCCGTTCTAGTTATTCGTTTCGAGCATCAGAACTGCGAAAATTTTGAGTTTCTCAAGCGTTTCTTACCTCCAAACTGCCATATCTCGCGAACGGATTGACCAATCCGTAAAATTTCTGTTGCATCTGAAAGTAGAAACTCGCCCGATTACAACGGTATGCGTACTTTTCCCCTAGGCCGTTCTAGTTATTCGTTTCGAGCATCAGAACTGCGAAAATTTTGAGTTTCTCAAGCGTTTCTTACCTCCAAACTGCCATATCTCGCGAACGGATTGACCAATCCGCAAAATTTCTGTTGCATCTGAAAGTAGAAATTCGCCCGATTACAACGGTATGCGTACTTTTCCCCTAGAACGTTCTGGTTATGCTTGTCGAGCATCAGAACTGCTAAAATTTTGAGTTTCTCAAGCGTTTCTTACCTCCAAACTGCCATATCTCGCGAACGGATTGACCAATCCGTAAAATTTCTGTTGCATCTGAAAGTAGAAACTCGCCCGATTACAACGGTATGCGTACTTTTCCCCTAGGCCGTTCTAGTTATTCGTTTCGAGCATCAGAACTGCGAAAATGTTGAGTTTCTCAAGCGTTTCTTACCTACAAACTGCCATATCTCGCGAACGGATTGACCAATCCGCAAAATTTCTGTTGCATCTGAAAGTAGAAATACGCCCGATTACAACGGTATGCGTACTTTTCCCCTAGACCGTTCTAGTTATGCTTGTCGAGCATCAGAACTGCGAAAATTTTGAGTTTCTCAAGCGTTTCTTACCTCCAAACTGCCATATCTCGCGAACGGATTGACCAATCCGCAAAATTTCTGTTGCATCTGAAAGTAGAAACTCGCCCGATTACAACGGTAGGTGTAGTTTTCCCCTAGGCCGTTCTAGTTATTCGTTTCGAGCATCAGAACTGCGAAAATTTTGAGTTTCTCAAGCGTTTCTTACCTCCAAACTGCCATATCTCGCGAAAGGAATGACCAATCCGCAAAATTTCTGTTGCATCTGAAAGTAGAAACTCGCCCGATTACAACGGTATGCGTACTTTTCCCCTAGTCCGTTCTAGTTATTCGTTTCGAGCATCAGAACTGCGAAAATTTTGAGTTTCTCAAGCGTTTCTTACCTCCAAACTGCCATATCTCGCGAACGGATTGACCAATCCGTAAAATTTCTGTTGCATCTGAAAGTAGAAACTCGCCCGATTACAACGGTATGCGTACTTTTCCCCTAGGCCGTTCTAGTTATTCGTTTCGAGCATCAGAACTGCGAAAATGTTGAGTTTCTCAAGCGTTTCTTACCTACAAACTGCCATATCTCGCGAACGGATTGACCAATCCGCAAAATTTCTGTTGCATCTGAAAGTAGAAACTCGCCCGATTACAACGGTAGGTGTAGTGTTCCCCTAGGCCGTTCTGGTTATTCGTTTCGAGTATCAGAACTGTGATAATTTTGAATTTCTCGACCGTTTCTTGCCTCCAAACTGCCATATCTCGCGAACGGATTGACAAATCCGCAAAATTTCTGTTGCATCTGAAAGTAGAAAGTCGCCCGATTACAACGGTATGCGTACTTTTCCCCTAGACCGTTCTAGTTATGCTTGTCGAGCATCAGAACTGCGAAAATTTTGAGTTTCTCAAGCGTTTCTTACCTCCAAACTGCCATATCTCGCGAACGGATTGACTAATCCGCAAAATTTCTGTTGCATCTGAAGGTAGGAACTCGCCCGATTACATCGGTATGCGTACGTTTCCCCAAGTCCGTTCTAGTTATTCGTTTCGAGCATTAGAACTGCGAAAATTTTGAGTTTCTCAAGCGTTTCTTACCTCCAAACTGCCATATCTCGCGAACGGATTGACCAATCCGCAACATTTCTGTTGCATCTGAAAGTAGAAACTCGCCCGATTACAACGGTATGCGTACTTTTCCCCTAGGCCGTTCTAGTTATTCGTTTCGAGCATCAGAACTGCGAAAATGTTGAGTTTCTCAAGCGTTTCTTACCTACAAACTGCCATATCTCGCGAACGGATTGACCAATCCGCAAAATTTCTGTTGCATCTGAAAGTAGAAACTCGCCCGATTACAACGGTATGCGTACTTTTCCCCTAGGCCGTTCTAGTTATGCTTGTCGAGTATCAGAACTGCGAAAATTTTGAGTTTCTCAAGCGTTTCTTACTTCCAAACTGCCATATCTCGCGAACGGATTGACCAATCCGCAAAATTTCTGTTGCATCTGAAAGTAGAAACTCGCCCGATTACAACGGTAGGTGTAGTTTTCCCCTAGGCCGTTCTAGTTATTCGTTTCGAGCATCAGAACTGCGAAAATTTTGAGTTTCTCAA
Organism: Ptiloglossa arizonensis; assembly: GCF_051014685.1. Classification (NCBI taxonomy): domain Eukaryota; kingdom Metazoa; phylum Arthropoda; class Insecta; order Hymenoptera; family Colletidae; genus Ptiloglossa; species Ptiloglossa arizonensis. Next base: position 151,908 of record NW_027479096.1, read on the forward strand.
GCGTTTCTTACCTCCAAACTGCCATATCTCGCGAAAGGAATGACCAATCCGCAAAATTTCTGTTGCATCTGAAAGTAGAAACTCGCCCGCTTACAACGGTATGCGTACTTTTCCCCTAGACCGTTCTAGTTATGCTTGTCGAGCATCAGAACTGCGAAAATTTTGAGTTTCTCAAGCGTTTCTTACTTCCAAACTGCCATATCTCGCGAACGGATTGACTAATCCGCAAAATTTCTGTTGCATCTGAAAGTAGAAACTCGCCCGCTTACAACGGTATGCGTACTTTTCCCCTAGACCGTTCTAGTTATGCTTGTCGAGCATCAGAACTGCGAAAATTTTGAGTTTCTCAATCGTTTCTTACCTCCAAACTGCCATATCTCGCGAACGGATTGACCAATCCGCAAAATTTCTGTTGCATCTGAAAGTAGAAACTCGCCCGATTACAACGGTAGGTGTAGTTTTCCCCTAGGCCGTTCTAGTTATTCGTTTCGAGCATCAGAACTGCGAAAATTTTGAGTTTCTCAAGCGTTTCTTACCTCCAAACTGCCATATCTCGCGAAAGGAATGACCAATCCGCAAAATTTCTGTTGCATCTGAAAGTAGAAACTCGCCCGATTACAACGGTAGGTGTAGTGTTCCCCTAGGCCGTTCTGGTTATTCGTTTCGAGTATCAGAACTGTGATAATTTTGAATTTCTCGACCGTTTCTTGCCTCCAAACTGCCATATCTCGCGAACGGATTGACCAATCCGCAAAATTTCTGTTGCATCTGAAAGCAGAAAGTCGCCCGATTACAACGGTATGCGTACTTTTCCCCTAGACCGTTCTAGTTATGCTTGTCGAGCATCAGAACTGCGAAAATTTTGAGTTTCTCAAGCGTTTCTTACCTCCAAACTGCCATATCTCGCGAACGGATTGACTAATCCGCAAAATTTCTGTTGCATCTGAAAGTAGAAACTCGCCCGCTTACAACGGTATGCGTACTTTTCCCTAGGCCGTTCTAGTTATTCGTTTCGAGCATCAGAACTGCGAAAATTTTGAGTTTCTCAAGCGTTTCTTACCTCCAAACTGCCATATCTCGCGAACGGATTGACCAATCCGTAAAATTTCTGTTGCATCTGAAAGTAGAAACTCGCCCGATTACAACGGTATGCGTACTTTTCCCCTAGGCCGTTCTAGTTATTCGTTTCGAGCATCAGAACTGCGAAAATTTTGAGTTTCTCAAGCGTTTCTTACCTCCAAACTGCCATATCTCGCGAACGGATTGACCAATCCGCAAAATTTCTGTTGCATCTGAAAGTAGAAATTCGCCCGATTACAACGGTATGCGTACTTTTCCCCTAGAACGTTCTGGTTATGCTTGTCGAGCATCAGAACTGCTAAAATTTTGAGTTTCTCAAGCGTTTCTTACCTCCAAACTGCCATATCTCGCGAACGGATTGACCAATCCGTAAAATTTCTGTTGCATCTGAAAGTAGAAACTCGCCCGATTACAACGGTATGCGTACTTTTCCCCTAGGCCGTTCTAGTTATTCGTTTCGAGCATCAGAACTGCGAAAATGTTGAGTTTCTCAAGCGTTTCTTACCTACAAACTGCCATATCTCGCGAACGGATTGACCAATCCGCAAAATTTCTGTTGCATCTGAAAGTAGAAATTCGCCCGATTACAACGGTATGCGTACTTTTCCCCTAGACCGTTCTAGTTATGCTTGTCGAGCATCAGAACTGCGAAAATTTTGAGTTTCTCAAGCGTTTCTTACCTCCAAACTGCCATATCTCGCGAACGGATTGACCAATCCGCAAAATTTCTGTTGCATCTGAAAGTAGAAACTCGCCCGATTACAACGGTAGGTGTAGTTTTCCCCTAGGCCGTTCTAGTTATTCGTTTCGAGCATCAGAACTGCGAAAATTTTGAGTTTCTCAAGCGTTTCTTACCTCCAAACTGCCATATCTCGCGAAAGGAATGACCAATCCGCAAAATTTCTGTTGCATCTGAAAGTAGAAACTCGCCCGATTACAACGGTATGCGTACTTTTCCCCTAGTCCGTTCTAGTTATTCGTTTCGAGCATCAGAACTGCGAAAATTTTGAGTTTCTCAAGCGTTTCTTACCTCCAAACTGCCATATCTCGCGAACGGATTGACCAATCCGTAAAATTTCTGTTGCATCTGAAAGTAGAAACTCGCCCGATTACAACGGTATGCGTACTTTTCCCCTAGGCCGTTCTAGTTATTCGTTTCGAGCATCAGAACTGCGAAAATGTTGAGTTTCTCAAGCGTTTCTTACCTACAAACTGCCATATCTCGCGAACGGATTGACCAATCCGCAAAATTTCTGTTGCATCTGAAAGTAGAAACTCGCCCGATTACAACGGTAGGTGTAGTGTTCCCCTAGGCCGTTCTGGTTATTCGTTTCGAGTATCAGAACTGTGATAATTTTGAATTTCTCGACCGTTTCTTGCCTCCAAACTGCCATATCTCGCGAACGGATTGACAAATCCGCAAAATTTCTGTTGCATCTGAAAGTAGAAAGTCGCCCGATTACAACGGTATGCGTACTTTTCCCCTAGACCGTTCTAGTTATGCTTGTCGAGCATCAGAACTGCGAAAATTTTGAGTTTCTCAATCGTTTCTTACCTCCAAACTGCCATATCTCGCGAACGGATTGACCAATCCGCAAAATTTCTGTTGCATCTGAAAGTAGAAACTCGCCCGATTACAACGGTAGGTGTAGTTTTCCCCTAGGCCGTTCTAGTTATTCGTTTCGAGCATCAGAACTGCGAAAATTTTGAGTTTCTCAATCGTTTCTTACCTCCAAACTGCCATATCTCGCGAACGGATTGACCAATCCGCAAAATTTCTGTTGCATCTGAAAGTAGAAACTCGCCCGATTACAACGGTATGCGTACTTTTCCCCTAGGCCGTTCTAGTTATTCGTTTCGAGCATCAGAACTGCGAAAATGTTGAGTTTCTCAAGCGTTTCTTACCTACAAACTGCCATATCTCGCGAACGGATTGACCAATCCGCAAAATTTCTGTTGCATCTGAAAGTAGAAACTCGCCCGATTACAACGGTAGGTGTAGTGTTCCCCTAGGCCGTTCTGGTTATTCGTTTCGAGTATCAGAACTGTGATAATTTTGAATTTCTCGACCGTTTCTTGCCTCCAAACTGCCATATCTCGCGAACGGATTGACAAATCCGCAAAATTTCTGTTGCATCTGAAAGTAGAAAGTCGCCCGATTACAACGGTATGCGTACTTTTCCCCTAGACCGTTCTAGTTATGCTTGTCGAGCATCAGAACTGCGAAAATTTTGAGTTTCTCAAGCGTTTCTTACTTCCAAACTGCCATATCTCGCGAACGGATTGACTAATCCGCAAAATTTCTGTTGCATCTGAAAGTAGAAACTCGCCCGCTTACAACGGTATGCGTACTTTTCCCCTAGACCGTTCTAGTTATGCTTGTCGAGCATCAGAACTGCGAAAATTTTGAGTTTCTCAATCGTTTCTTACCTCCAAACTGCCATATCTCGCGAACGGATTGACCAATCCGCAAAATTTCTGTTGCATCTGAAAGTAGAAACTCGCCCGATTACAACGGTAGGTGTAGTTTTCCCCTAGGCCGTTCTAGTTATTCGTTTCGAGCATCAGAACTGCGAAAATTTTGAGTTTCTCAAGCGTTTCTTACCTCCAAACTGCCATATCTCGCGAAAGGAATGACCAATCCGCAAAATTTCTGTTGCATCTGAAAGTAGAAACTCGCCCGATTACAACGGTAGGTGTAGTGTTCCCCTAGGCCGTTCTGGTTATTCGTTTCGAGTATCAGAACTGTGATAATTTTGAATTTCTCGACCGTTTCTTGCCTCCAAACTGCCATATCTCGCGAACGGATTGACCAATCCGCAAAATTTCTGTTGCATCTGAAAGCAGAAAGTCGCCCGATTACAACGGTATGCGTACTTTTCCCCTAGACCGTTCTAGTTATGCTTGTCGAGCATCAGAACTGCGAAAATTTTGAGTTTCTCAAGCGTTTCTTACCTCCAAACTGCCATATCTCGCGAACGGATTGACTAATCCGCAAAATTTCTGTTGCATCTGAAAGTAGAAACTCGCCCGCTTACAACGGTATGCGTACTTTTCCCTAGGCCGTTCTAGTTATTCGTTTCGAGCATCAGAACTGCGAAAATTTTGAGTTTCTCAAGCGTTTCTTACCTCCAAACTGCCATATCTCGCGAACGGATTGACCAATCCGTAAAATTTCTGTTGCATCTGAAAGTAGAAACTCGCCCGATTACAACGGTATGCGTACTTTTCCCCTAGGCCGTTCTAGTTATTCGTTTCGAGCATCAGAACTGCGAAAATTTTGAGTTTCTCAAGCGTTTCTTACCTCCAAACTGCCATATCTCGCGAACGGATTGACCAATCCGCAAAATTTCTGTTGCATCTGAAAGTAGAAATTCGCCCGATTACAACGGTATGCGTACTTTTCCCCTAGAACGTTCTGGTTATGCTTGTCGAGCATCAGAACTGCTAAAATTTTGAGTTTCTCAAGCGTTTCTTACCTCCAAACTGCCATATCTCGCGAACGGATTGACCAATCCGTAAAATTTCTGTTGCATCTGAAAGTAGAAACTCGCCCGATTACAACGGTATGCGTACTTTTCCCCTAGGCCGTTCTAGTTATTCGTTTCGAGCATCAGAACTGCGAAAATGTTGAGTTTCTCAAGCGTTTCTTACCTACAAACTGCCATATCTCGCGAACGGATTGACCAATCCGCAAAATTTCTGTTGCATCTGAAAGTAGAAATTCGCCCGATTACAACGGTATGCGTACTTTTCCCCTAGACCGTTCTAGTTATGCTTGTCGAGCATCAGAACTGCGAAAATTTTGAGTTTCTCAAGCGTTTCTTACCTCCAAACTGCCATATCTCGCGAACGGATTGACCAATCCGCAAAATTTCTGTTGCATCTGAAAGTAGAAACTCGCCCGATTACAACGGTAGGTGTAGTTTTCCCCTAGGCCGTTCTAGTTATTCGTTTCGAGCATCAGAACTGCGAAAATTTTGAGTTTCTCAAGCGTTTCTTACCTCCAAACTGCCATATCTCGCGAAAGGAATGACCAATCCGCAAAATTTCTGTTGCATCTGAAAGTAGAAACTCGCCCGATTACAACGGTATGCGTACTTTTCCCCTAGTCCGTTCTAGTTATTCGTTTCGAGCATCAGAACTGCGAAAATTTTGAGTTTCTCAAGCGTTTCTTACCTCCAAACTGCCATATCTCGCGAACGGATTGACCAATCCGTAAAATTTCTGTTGCATCTGAAAGTAGAAACTCGCCCGATTACAACGGTATGCGTACTTTTCCCCTAGGCCGTTCTAGTTATTCGTTTCGAGCATCAGAACTGCGAAAATGTTGAGTTTCTCAAGCGTTTCTTACCTACAAACTGCCATATCTCGCGAACGGATTGACCAATCCGCAAAATTTCTGTTGCATCTGAAAGTAGAAACTCGCCCGATTACAACGGTAGGTGTAGTGTTCCCCTAGGCCGTTCTGGTTATTCGTTTCGAGTATCAGAACTGTGATAATTTTGAATTTCTCGACCGTTTCTTGCCTCCAAACTGCCATATCTCGCGAACGGATTGACAAATCCGCAAAATTTCTGTTGCATCTGAAAGTAGAAAGTCGCCCGATTACAACGGTATGCGTACTTTTCCCCTAGACCGTTCTAGTTATGCTTGTCGAGCATCAGAACTGCGAAAATTTTGAGTTTCTCAAGCGTTTCTTACCTCCAAACTGCCATATCTCGCGAACGGATTGACTAATCCGCAAAATTTCTGTTGCATCTGAAGGTAGGAACTCGCCCGATTACATCGGTATGCGTACGTTTCCCCAAGTCCGTTCTAGTTATTCGTTTCGAGCATTAGAACTGCGAAAATTTTGAGTTTCTCAAGCGTTTCTTACCTCCAAACTGCCATATCTCGCGAACGGATTGACCAATCCGCAAAATTTCTGTTGCATCTGAAAGTAGAAACTCGCCCGATTACAACGGTATGCGTACTTTTCCCCTAGGCCGTTCTAGTTATTCGTTTCGAGCATCAGAACTGCGAAAATGTTGAGTTTCTCAAGCGTTTCTTACCTACAAACTGCCATATCTCGCGAACGGATTGACCAATCCGCAAAATTTCTGTTGCATCTGAAAGTAGAAACTCGCCCGATTACAGCGGTATGCGTACTTTTCCCCTAGGCCGTTCTAGTTATGGTTGTCGAGCATCAGAACTGCGAAAATGTTGAGTTTCTCAAGCGTTTCTTACCTACAAACTGCCATATCTCGCGAACGGATTGACCAATCCGCAAAATTTCTGTTGCATCTGAAAGTAGAAACTCGCCCGATTAAAACGGTAGGTGTAGTTTTCCCCTAGGCCGTTCTAGTTATTCGTTTCGAGCATCAGAACTGCGAAAATTTTGAGTTTCTCAAGCGTTTCTTACCTCCAAACTGCCATATCTCGCGAACGGATTGACCAATCCGCAAAATTTCTGTTGCATCTGAAAGTAGAATGTCGCCCGATTACAACGGTATGCGTACTTTTCCCCTAGACCGTTCTAGTTATGCTTGTCGAGCATCAGAACTGCGAAAATTTTGAGTTTCTCAAGCGTTTCTTACCTCCAAGCTGCCATATCTCGCGAACGGATTGACTAATCCGCAAAATTTCTGTTGCATCTGAAAGTAGAAACTCGCCCGCTTACAACGGTATGCGTACTTTTCCCCTAGGCCGTTCTAGTTATTCGTTTCGAGCATCAGAACTGCGAAAATGTTGAGTTTCTCAAGCGTTTCTTACCTACAAACTGCCATATCTCGCGAACGGATTGAACAATCCGCAAAATTTCTGTTGCATCTGAAAGTAGAAACTCGCCCGATTACAGCGGTATGCGTACTTTTCCCCTAGGCCGTTCTAGTTATGCTTGTCGAGTATCAGAACTGCGAAAATTTTGAGTTTCTCAAGCGTTTCTTACTTCCAAACTGCCATATCTCGCGAACGGATTGACCAATCCGCAAAATTTCTGTTGCATCTGAAAGTAGAAACTCGCCCGATTACAACGGTAGGTGTAGTTTTCCCCTAGGCCGTTCTAGTTATTCGTTTCGAGCATCAGAACTGCGAAAATTTTGAGTTTCTCAAGCGTTTCTTACCTCCAAACTGCCATATCTCGCGAAAGGAATGACCAATCCGCAAAATTTCTGTTGCATCTGAAAGTAGAAACTCGCCCGATTACAACGGTATGCGTACTTTCCCCTAGTCCGTTCTAGTTATTCGTGTCGAGCATCAGAACTGCGAAAATGTTGAGTTTCTCAAGCGTTTCTTACCTACAAACTGCCATATCTCGCGAACGGATTGACCAATCCGCAAAATTTCTGTTGCATCTGAAAGTAGAAACTCGCCCGATTAAAACGGTAGGTGTAGTTTTCCCCTAGGCCGTTCTAGTTATTCGTTTCGAGCATCAGAACTGCGAAAATTTTGAGTTTCTCAAGCGTTTCTTACCTCCAAACTGCCATATCTCGCGAACGGATTGACCAATCCGCAAAATTTCTGTTGCATCTGAAAGTAGAATGTCGCCCGATTACAACGGTATGCGTACTTTTCCCCTAGACCGTTCTAGTTATGCTTGTCGAGCATCAGAACTGCGAAAATTTTGAGTTTCTCAAGCGTTTCTTACCTCCAAGCTGCCATATCTCGCGAACGGATTGACTAATCCGCAAAATTTCTGTTGCATCTGAAAGTAGAAACTCGCCCGCTTACAACGGTATGCGTACTTTTCCCCTAGGCCGTTCTAGTTATTCGTTTCGAGCATCAGAACTGCGAAAATGTTGAGTTTCTCAAGCGTTTCTTACCTACAAACTGCCATATCTCGCGAACGGATTGAACAATCCGCAAAATTTCTGTTGCATCTGAAAGTAGAAACTCGCCCGATTACAGCGGTATGCGTACTTTTCCCCTAGGCCGTTCTAGTTATGCTTGTCGAGTATCAGAACTGCGAAAATTTTGAGTTTCTCAAGCGTTTCTTACTTCCAAACTGCCATATCTCGCGAACGGATTGACCAATCCGCAAAATTTCTGTTGCATCTGAAAGTAGAAACTCGCCCGATTACAACGGTAGGTGTAGTTTTCCCCTAGGCCGTTCTAGTTATTCGTTTCGAGCATCAGAACTGCGAAAATTTTGAGTTTCTCAAGCGTTTCTTACCTCCAAACTGCCATATCTCGCGAAAGGAATGACCAATCCGCAAAATTTCTGTTGCATCTGAAAGTAGAAACTCGCCCGATTACAACGGTATGCGTACTTTTCCCCTAGTCCGTTCTAGTTATTCGTGTCGAGCATCAGAACTGCGAAAATGTTGAGTTTCTCAAGCGTTTCTTACCTACAAACTGCCATATCTCGCGAACGGATTGACCAATCCGCAAAATTTCTGTTGCATCTGAAAGTAGAAATTCGCCCGATTACAACGGTATGCGTACTTTTCCCCTAGACCGTTCTAGTTATGCTTGTCGAGCATCAGAACTGCGAAAATTTTGAGTTTCTCAAGCGTTTCTTACCTCCAAACTGCCATATCTCGCGAACGGATTGACCAATCCGCAAAATTTCTGTTGCATCTGAAAGTAGAAACTCGCCCGATTACAACGGTAGGTGTAGTGTTCCCCTAGGCCGTTCTGGTTATTCGTTTCGAGTATCAGAACTGTGATAATTTTGAATTTCTCGACCGTTTCTTGCCTCCAAACTGCCATATCTCGCGAACTGATTGACCAATCCGCAAAATTTCTGTTGCATCTGAAAGTAGAAAGTCGCCCGATTACAACGGTATGCGTACTTTTCCCCTAGACCGTTCTAGTTATGCTTGTCGAGCATCAGAACTGCGAAAATTTTGAGTTTCTCAAGCGTTTCTTACCTCCAAACTGCCATATCTCGCGAACGGATTGACCAATCCGCAAAATTTCTGTTGCATCTGAAAGTAGAAACTCGCCCGATTACAACGGTAGGTGTAGTTTTCCCCTAGGCCGTTCTAGTTATTCGTTTCGAGCATCAGAACTGCGAAAATTTTGAGTTTCTCAAGCGTTTCTTACCTCCAAACTGCCATATCTCGCGAAAGGAATGACCAATCCGCAAAATTTCTGTTGCATCTGAAAGTAGAAACTCGCCCGATTACAACGGTATGCGTACTTTTCCCCTAGTCCGTTCTAGTTATTCGTTTCGAGCATCAGAACTGCGAAAATTTTGAGTTTCTCAAGCGTTTCTTACCTCCAAACTGCCATATCTCGCGAACGGATTGACCAATCCGCAAAATTTCTGTTGCATCTGAAAGTAGAAATTCGCCCGATTACAACGGTATGCGTACTTTTCCCCTAGAACGTTCTGGTTATGCTTGTCGAGCATCAGAACTGCTAAAATTTTGAGTTTCTCAAGCGTTTCTTACCTCCAAACTGCCATATCTCGCGAACGGATTGACCAATCCGTAAAATTTCTGTTGCATCTGAAAGTAGAAACTCGCCCGATTACAACGGTATGCGTACTTTTCCCCTAGGCCGTTCTAGTTATTCGTTTCGAGCATCAGAACTGCGAAAATGTTGAGTTTCTCAAGCGTTTCTTACCTACAAACTGCCATATCTCGCGAACGGATTGACCAATCCGCAAAATTTCTGTTGCATCTGAAAGTAGAAATTCGCCCGATTACAACGGTATGCGTACTTTTCTCCTAGACCGTTCTAGTTATGCTTGTCGAGCATCAGAACTGCGAAAATTTTGAGTTTCTCAAGCGTTTCTTACCTCCAAACTGCCATATCTCGCGAACGGATTGACCAATCCGCAAAATTTCTGTTGCATCTGAAAGTAGAAACTCGCCCGATTACAACGGTAGGTGTAGTGTTCCCCTAGGCCGTTCTGGTTATTCGTTTCGAGTATCAGAACTGTGATAATTTTGAATTTCTCGACCGTTTCTTGCCTCCAAACTGCCATATCTCGCGAACGGATTGACCAATCCGCAAAATTTCTGTTGCATCTGAAAGTAGAAAGTCGCCCGATTACAACGGTATGCGTACTTTTCCCCTAGACCGTTCTAGTTATGCTTGTCGAGCATCAGAACTGCGAAAATTTTGAGTTTCTCAAGCGTTTCTTACCTCCAAACTGCCATATCTCGCGAACGGATTGACCAATCCGCAAAATTTCTGTTGCATCTGAAAGTAGAAATTCGCCCGATTACAACGGTATGCGTACTTTTCCCCTAGAACGTTCTGGTTATGCTTGTCGAGCATCAGAACTGCTAAAATTTTGAGTTTCTCAAGCGTTTCTTACCTCCAAACTGCCATATCTCGCGAACGGATTGACCAATCCGTAAAATTTCTGTTGCATCTGAAAGTAGAAACTCGCCCGATTACAACGGTATGCGTACTTTTCCCCTAGGCCGTTCTAGTTATTCGTTTCGAGCATCAGAACTGCGAAAATGTTGAGTTTCTCAAGCGTTTCTTACCTACAAACTGCCATATCTCGCGAACGGATTGACCAATCCGCAAAATTTCTGTTGCATCTGAAAGTAGAAATTCGTCCGATTACAACGGTATGCGTACTTTTCCCCTAGACCGTTCTAGTTATGCTTGTCGAGCATCAGAACTGCGAAAATTTTGAGTTTCTCAAGCGTTTCTTACCTCCAAACTGCCATATCTCGCGAACGGATTGACCAATCCGCAAAATTTCTGTTGCATCTGAAAGTAGAAACTCGCCCGATTACAACGGTAGGTGTAGTTTTCCCCTAGGCCGTTCTAGTTATTCGTTTCGAGCATCAGAACTGCGAAAATTTTGAGTTTCTCAAGCGTTTCTTACCTCCAAACTGCCATATCTCGCGAAAGGAATGACCAATCCGCAAAATTTCTGTTGCATCTGAAAGTAGAAACTCGCCCGATTACAACGGTATGCGTACTTTTCCCCTAGTCCGTTCTAGTTATTCGTTTCGAGCATCAGAACTGCGAAAATTTTGAGTTTCTCAAGCGTTTCTTACCTCCAAACTGCCATATCTCGCGAACGGATTGACCAATCCGCAAAATTTCTGTTGCATCTGAAAGTAGAAACTCGCCCGATTACAACGGTATGCGTACTTTTCCCCTAGGCCGTTCTAGTTATTCGTTTCGAGCATCAGAACTGCGAAAATGTTGAGTTTCTCAAGCGTTTCTTACCTACAAACTGCCATATCTCGCGAACGGATTGACCAATCCGCAAAATTTCTGTTGCATCTGAAAGTAGAAACTCGCCCGATTACAGCGGTATGCGTACTTTTCCCCTAGGCCGTTCTAGTTATGGTTGTCGAGCATCAGAACTGCGAAAATGTTGAGTTTCTCAAGCGTTTCTTACCTACAAACTGCCATATCTCGCGAACGGATTGACCAATCCGCAAAATTTCTGTTGCATCTGAAAGTAGAAACTCGCCCGATTAAAACGGTAGGTGTAGTTTTCCCCTAGGCCGTTCTAGTTATTCGTTTCGAGCATCAGAACTGCGAAAATTTTGAGTTTCTCAAGCGTTTCTTACCTCCAAACTGCCATATCTCGCGAACGGATTGACCAATCCGCAAAATTTCTGTTGCATCTGAAAGTAGAATGTCGCCCGATTACAACGGTATGCGTACTTTTCCCCTAGACCGTTCTAGTTATGCTTGTCGAGCATCAGAACTGCGAAAATTTGGAGTTTCTCAAGCGTTTCTTACCTCCAAGCTGCCATATCTCGCGAACGGATTGACTAATCCGCAAAATTTCTGTTGCATCTGAAAGTAGAAACTCGCCCGCTTACAACGGTATGCGTACTTTTCCCCTAGGCCGTTCTAGTTATTCGTTTCGAGCATCAGAACTGCGAAAATGTTGAGTTTCTCAAGCGTTTCTTACCTACAAACTGCCATATCTCGCGAACGGATTGAACAATCCGCAAAATTTCTGTTGCATCTGAAAGTAGAAACTCGCTCGATTACAGCGGTATGCGTACTTTTCCCCTAGGCCGTTCTAGTTATGCTTGTCGAGTATCAGAACTGCGAAAATTTTGAGTTTCTCAAGCGTTTCTTACTTCCAAACTGCCATATCTCGCGAACGGATTGACCAATCCGCAAAATTTCTGTTGCATCTGAAAGTAGAAACTCGCCCGATTACAACGGTAGGTGTAGTTTTCCCCTAGGCCGTTCTAGTTATTCGTTTCGAGCATCAGAACTGCGAAAATTTTGAGTTTCTCAAGCGTTTCTTACCTCCAAACTGCCATATCTCGCGAAAGGAATGACCAATCCGCAAAATTTCTGTTGCATCTGAAAGTAGAAACTCGCCCGATTACAACGGTATGCGTACTTTTCCCCTAGTCCGTTCTAGTTATTCGTGTCGAGCATCAGAACTGCGAAAATGTTGAGTTTCTCAAGCGTTTCTTACCTACAAACTGCCATATCTCGCGAACGGATTGACCAGTCCGCAAAATTTCTGTTGCATCTGAAAGTAGAAACTCGCCCGATTAAAACGGTAGGTGTAGTTTTCCCCTAGGCCGTTCTAGTTATTCGTTTCGAGCATCAGAACTGCGAAAATTTTGAGTTTCTCAAGCGTTTCTTACCTCCAAACTGCCATATCTCGCGAACGGATTGACCAATCCGCAAAATTTCTGTTGCATCTGAAAGTAGAATGTCGCCCGATTACAACGGTATGCGTACTTTTCCCCTAGACCGTTCTAGTTATGCTTGTCGAGCATCAGAACTGCGAAAATTTTGAGTTTCTCAAGCGTTTCTTACCTCCAAGCTGCCATATCTCGCGAACGGATTGACTAATCCGCAAAATTTCTGTTGCATCTGAAAGTAGAAACTCGCCCGCTTACAACGGTATGCGTACTTTTCCCCTAGGCCGTTCTAGTTATTCGTTTCGAGCATCAGAACTGCGAAAATGTTGAGTTTCTCAAGCGTTTCTTACCTACAAACTGCCATATCTCGCGAACGGATTGAACAATCCGCAAAATTTCTGTTGCATCTGAAAGTAGAAACTCGCCCGATTACAGCGGTATGCGTACTTTTCCCCTAGGCCGTTCTAGTTATGCTTGTCGAGTATCAGAACTGCGAAAATTTTGAGTTTCTCAAGCGTTTCTTACTTCCAAACTGCCATATCTCGCGAACGGATTGACCAATCCGCAAAATTTCTGTTGCATCTGAAAGTAGAAACTCGCCCGATTACAACGGTAGGTGTAGTTTTCCCCTAGGCCGTTCTAGTTATTCGTTTCGAGCATCAGAACTGCGAAAATTTTGAGTTTCTCAAGCGTTTCTTACCTCCAAACTGCCATATCTCGCGAAAGGAATGACCAATCCGCAAAATTTCTGTTGCATCTGAAAGTAGAAACTCGCCCGATTACAACGGTATGCGTACTTTTCCCCTAGACCGTTCTAGTTATGCTTGTCGAGCATCAGAACTGCGAAAATTTTGAGTTTCTCAAGCGTTTCTTACCTCCAAACTGCCATATCTCGCGAACGGATTGACTAATCCGCAAAATTTCTGTTGCATCTGAAAGTAGAAACTCGCCCGCTTACAACGGTATGCGTACTTTTCCCTAGGCCGTTCTAGTTATTCGTTTCGAGCATCAGAACTGCGAAAATTTTGAGTTTCTCAAGCGTTTCTTACCTCCAAACTGCCATATCTCGCGAACGGATTGACCAATCCGCAAAATTTCTGTTGCATCTGAAAGTAGAAAGTCGCTCGATTACAACGGTATGCGTACTTTTCCCCTAGAACGTTCTAGTTATGCTTGTCGAGCATCAGAACTGCGAAAATGTTGAGTTTCTCAAGCGTTTCTTACCTCCAAACTGCCATATCTCGCGAACGGATTGACCAATCCGCAAAATTTCTGTTGCATCTGAAAGTAGAAACTCGCCCGATTACAACGGTAGGTGTAGTTTTCCCCTAGGCCGTTCTAGTTATTCGTTTCGAGCATCAGAACTGCGAAAATTTTGAGTTTCTCAAGCGTTTCTTACTTCCAAACTGCCATATCTCGCGAAAGGAATGACCAATCCGCAAAATTTCTGTTGCATCTGAAAGTAGAAACTCGCCCGATTACAACGGTATGCGTACTTTTCCCCTAGTCCGTTCTAGTTATTCGTTTCGAGCATCAGAACTGCGAAAATTTTGAGTTTCTCAAGCGTTTCTTACCTCCAAACTGCCATATCTCGCGAACGGATTGACCAATCCGCAAAATTTCTGTTGCATCTGAAAGTAGAAATTCGCCCGATTACAACGGTATGCGTACTTTTCCCCTAGAACGTTCTGGTTATGCTTGTCGAGCATCAGAACTGCTAAAATTTTGAGTTTCTCAAGCGTTTCTTACCTCCAAACTGCCATATCTCGCGAACGGATTGACCAATCCGTAAAATTTCTGTTGCATCTGAAAGTAGAAACTCGCCCGATTACAACGGTATGCGTACTTTTCCCCTAGGCCGTTCTAGTTATTCGTTTCGAGCATCAGAACTGCGAAAATGTTGAGTTTCTCAAGCGTTTCTTACCTACAAACTGCCATATCTCGCGAACGGATTGACCAATCCGCAAAATTTCTGTTGCATCTGAAAGTAGAAATTCGCCCGATTACAACGGTATGCGTACTTTTCTCCTAGACCGTTCTAGTTATGCTTGTCGAGCATCAGAACTGCGAAAATTTTGAGTTTCTCAAGCGTTTCTTACCTCCAAACTGCCATATCTCGCGAACGGATTGACCAATCCGCAAAATTTCTGTTGCATCTGAAAGTAGAAACTCGCCCGATTACAACGGTAGGTGTAGTGTTCCCCTAGGCCGTTCTGGTTATTCGTTTCGAGTATCAGAACTGTGATAATTTTGAATTTCTCGACCGTTTCTTGCCTCCAAACTGCCATATCTCGCGAACGGATTGACCAATCCGCAAAATTTCTGTTGCATCTGAAAGTAGAAAGTCGCCCGATTACAACGGTATGCGTACTTTTCCCCTAGACCGTTCTAGTTATGCTTGTCGAGCATCAGAACTGCGAAAATTTTGAGTTTCTCAAGCGTTTCTTACCTCCAAACTGCCATATCTCGCGAACGGATTGACCAATCCGCAAAATTTCTGTTGCATCTGAAAGTAGAAATTCGCCCGATTACAACGGTATGCGTACTTTTCCCCTAGAACGTTCTGGTTATGCTTGTCGAGCATCAGAACTGCTAAAATTTTGAGTTTCTCAAGCGTTTCTTACCTCCAAACTGCCATATCTCGCGAACGGATTGACCAATCCGTAAAATTTCTGTTGCATCTGAAAGTAGAAACTCGCCCGATTACAACGGTATGCGTACTTTTCCCCTAGGCCGTTCTAGTTATTCGTTTCGAGCATCAGAACTGCGAAAATGTTGAGTTTCTCAAGCGTTTCTTACCTACAAACTGCCATATCTCGCGAACGGATTGACCAATCCGCAAAATTTCTGTTGCATCTGAAAGTAGAAATTCGCCCGATTACAACGGTATGCGTACTTTTCCCCTAGACCGTTCTAGTTATGCTTGTCGAGCATCAGAACTGCGAAAATTTTGAGTTTCTCAAGCGTTTCTTACATCCAAACTGCCATATCTCGCGAACGGATTGACCAATCCGCAAAATTTCTGTTGCATCTGAAAGTAGAAACTCGCCCGATTACAACGGTAGGTGTAGTTTTCCCCTAGGCCGTTCTAGTTATTCGTTTCGAGCATCAGAACTGCGAAAATTTTGAGTTTCTCAAGCGTTTCTTACCTCCAAACTGCCATATCTCGCGAAAGGAATGACCAATCCGCAAAATTTCTGTTGCATCTGAAAGTAGAAACTCGCCCGATTACAACGGTATGCGTACTTTTCCCCTAGGCCGTTCTAGTTATTCGTTTCGAGCATCAGAACTGCGAAAATTTTGAGTTTCTCAAGCGTTTCTTACCTACAAACTGCCATATCTCGCGAACGGATTGACCAATCCGCAAAATTTCTGTTGCATCTGAAAGTAGAAACTCGCCCGATTACAACGGTAGGCGTAGTGTTCCCCTAGGCCGTTCTGGTTATTCGTTTCGAGTATCAGAACTGTGATAATTTTGAATTTCTCGACCGTTTCTTGCCTCCAAACTGCCATATCTCGCGAACGGATTGACAAATCCGCAAAATTTCTGTTGCATCTGAAAGTAGAAAGTCGCCCGATTACAACGGTATGCGTACTTTTCCCCTAGACCGTTCTAGTTATGCTTGTCGAGCATCAGAACTGCGAAAATTTTGAGTTTCTCAAGCGTTTCTTACCTCCAAACTGCCATATCTCGCGAACGGATTGACTAATCCGCAAAATTTCTGTTGCATCTGAAGGTAGGAACTCGCCCGATTACATCGGTATGCGTACGTTTCCCCAAGTCCGTTCTAGTTATTCGTTTCGAGCATTAGAACTGCGAAAATTTTGAGTTTCTCAAGCGTTTCTTACCTCCAAACTGCCATATCTCGCGAACGGATTAACCAATCCGCAAAATTTCTGTTGCATCTGAAAGTAGAAACTCGCCCGATTACAACGGTATGCGTACTTTTCCCCTAGGCCGTTCTAGTTATTCGTTTCGAGCATCAGAACTGCGAAAATGTTGAGTTTCTCAAGCGTTTCTTACCTACAAACTGCCATATCTCGCGAACGGATTGACCAATCCGCAAAATTTCTGTTGCATCTGAAAGTAGAAACTCGCCCGATTACAGCGGTATGCGTACTTTTCCCCTAGGCCGTTCTAGTTATGGTTGTCGAGCATCAGAACTGCGAAAATGTTGAGTTTCTCAAGCGTTTCTTACCTACAAACTGCCATATCTCGCGAACGGATTGACCAATCCGCAAAATTTCTGTTGCATCTGAAAGTAGAAACTCGCCCGATTAAAACGGTAGGTGTAGTTTCCCCCTAGGCCGTTCTAGTTATTCGTTTCGAGCATCAGAACTGCGAAAATTTTGAGTTTCTCAAGCGTTTCTTACCTCCAAACTGCCATATCTCGCGAACGGATTGACCAATCCGCAAAATTTCTGTTGCATCTGAAAGTAGAATGTCGCCCGATTACAACGGTATGCGTACTTTTCCCCTAGACCGTTCTAGTTATGCTTGTCGAGCATCAGAACTGCGAAAATTTTGAGTTTCTCAAGCGTTTCTTACCTCCAAGCTGCCATATCTCGCGAACGGATTGACTAATCCGCAAAATTTCTGTTGCATCTGAAAGTAGAAACTCGCCCGCTTACAACGGTATGCGTACTTTTCCCCTAGGCCGTTCTAGTTATTCGTTTCGAGCATCAGAACTGCGAAAATGTTGAGTTTCTCAAGCGTTTCTTACCTACAAACTGCCATATCTCGCGAACGGATTGAACAATCCGCAAAATTTCTGTTGCATCTGAAAGTAGAAACTCGCCCGATTACAGCGGTATGCGTACTTTTCCCCTAGGCCGTTCTAGTTATGCTTGTCGAGTATCAGAACTGCGAAAATTTTGAGTTTCTCAAGCGTTTCTTACTTCCAAACTGCCATATCTCGCGAACGGATTGACCAATCCGCAAAATTTCTGTTGCATCTGAAAGTAGAAACTCGCCCGATTACAACGGTAGGTGTAGTTTTCCCCTAGGCCGTTCTAGTTATTCGTTTCGAGCATCAGAACTGCGAAAAGTTTGAGTTTCTCAAGCGTTTCCTACCTCCAAACTGCCATATCTCGCGAAAGGAATGACCAATCCGCAAAATTTCTGTTGCATCTGAAAGTAGAAACTCGCCCGATTACAACGGTATGCGTACTTTTCCCCTAGTCCGTTCTAGTTATTCGTGTCGAGCATCAGAACTGCGAAAATGTTGAGTTTCTCAAGCGTTTCTTACCTACAAACTGCCATATCTCGCGAACGGATTGACCAATCCGCAAAATTTCTGTTGCATCTGAAAGTAGAAATTCGCCCGATTACAACGGTATGCGTACTTTTCCCCTAGACCGTTCTAGTTATGCTTGTCGAGCATCAGAACTGCGAAAATTTTGAGTTTCTCAAGCGTTTCTTACCTCCAAACTGCCATATCTCGCGAACGGATTGACCAATCCGCAAAATTTCTGTTGCATCTGAAAGTAGAAACTCGCCCGATTACAACGCTAGGTGTAGTGTTCCCCTAGGCCGTTCTGGTTATTCGTTTCGAGTATCAGAACTGTGATAATTTTGAATTTCTCGACCGTTTCTTGCCTCCAAACTGCCATATCTCGCGAACTGATTGACCAATCCGCAAAATTTCTGTTGCATCTGAAAGTAGAAAGTCGCCCGATTACAACGGTATGCGTACTTTTCCCCTAGACCGTTCTAGTTATGCTTGTCGAGCATCAGAACTGCGAAAATTTTGAGTTTCTCAAGCGTTTCTTACCTCCAAACTGCCATATCTCGCGAACGGATTGACTAATCCGCAAAATTTCTGTTGCATCTGAAAGTAGAAACTCGCCCGCTTACAACGGTATGCGTACTTTTCCCTAGGCCGTTCTAGTTATTCGTTTCGAGCATCAGAACTGCGAAAATTTTGAGTTTCTCAAGCGTTTCTTACCTCCAAACTGCCATATCTCGCGAACGGATTGACCAATCCGCAAAATTTCTGTTGCATCTGAAAGTAGAAAGTCGCTCGATTACAACGGTATGCGTACTTTTCCCCTAGAACGTTCTAGTTATGCTTGTCGAGCATCAGAACTGCGAAAATGTTGAGTTTCTCAAGCGTTTCTTACCTCCAAACTGCCATATCTCGCGAACGGATTGACCAATCCGCAAAATTTCTGTTGCATCTGAAAGTAGAAACTCGCCCGATTACAACGGTAGGTGTAGTTTTCCCCTAGGCCGTTCTAGTTATTCGTTTCGAGCATCAGAACTGCGAAAATTTTGAGTTTCTCAAGCGTTTCTTACCTCCAAACTGCCATATCTCGCGAAAGGAATGACCAATCCGCAAAATTTCTGTTGCATCTGAAAGTAGAAACTCGCCCGATTACAACGGTATGCGTACTTTTCCCCTAGTCCGTTCTAGTTATTCGTTTCGAGCATCAGAACTGCGAAAATTTTGAGTTTCTCAAGCGTTTCTTACCTCCAAACTGCCATATCTCGCGAACGGATTGACCAATCCGCAAAATTTCTGTTGCATCTGAAAGTAGAAATTCGCCCGATTACAACGGTATGCGTACTTTTCCCCTAGAACGTTCTGGTTATGCTTGTCGAGCATCAGAACTGCTAAAATTTTGAGTTTCTCAAGCGTTTCTTACCTCCAAACTGCCATATCTCGCGAACGGATTGACCAATCCGTAAAATTTCTGTTGCATCTGAAAGTAGAAACTCGCCCGATTACAACGGTATGCGTACTTTTCCCCTAGGCCGTTCTAGTTATTCGTTTCGAGCATCAGAACTGCGAAAATGTTGAGTTTCTCAAGCGTTTCTTACCTACAAACTGCCATATCTCGCGAACGGATTGACCAATCCGCAAAATTTCTGTTGCATCTGAAAGTAGAAATTCGCCCGATTACAACGGTATGCGTACTTTTCTCCTAGACCGTTCTAGTTATGCTTGTCGAGCATCAGAACTGCGAAAATTTTGAGTTTCTCAAGCGTTTCTTACCTCCAAACTGCCATATCTCGCGAACGGATTGACCAATCCGCAAAATTTCTGTTGCATCTGAAAGTAGAAACTCGCCCGATTACAACGGTAGGTGTAGTGTTCCCCTAGGCCGTTCTGGTTATTCGTTTCGAGTATCAGAACTGTGATAATTTTGAATTTCTCGACCGTTTCTTGCCTCCAAACTGCCATATCTCGCGAACGGATTGACCAATCCGCAAAATTTCTGTTGCATCTGAAAGTAGAAAGTCGCCCGATTACAACGGTATGCGTACTTTTCCCCTAGACCGTTCTAGTTATGCTTGTCGAGCATCAGAACTGCGAAAATTTTGAGTTTCTCAAGCGTTTCTTACCTCCAAACTGCCATATCTCGCGAACGGATTGACCAATCCGCAAAATTTCTGTTGCATCTGAAAGTAGAAATTCGCCCGATTACAACGGTATGCGTACTTATCCCCTAGAACGTTCTGGTTATGCTTGTCGAGCATCAGAACTGCTAAAATTTTGAGTTTCTCAAGCGTTTCTTACCTCCAAACTGCCATATCTCGCGAACGGATTGACCAATCCGTAAAATTTCTGTTGCATCTGAAAGTAGAAACTCGCCCGATTACAACGGTATGCGTACTTTTCCCCTAGGCCGTTCTAGTTATTCGTTTCGAGCATCAGAACTGCGAAAATGTTGAGTTTCTCAAGCGTTTCTTACCTACAAACTGCCATATCTCGCGAACGGATTGACCAATCCGCAAAATTTCTGTTGCATCTGAAAGTAGAAACTCGCCCGATTACAACGGTATGCGTACTTTTCCCCTAGGCCGTTCTGGTTATTCGTATCGAGTATCAGAACTGTGATAATTTTGAATTTCTCGACCGTTTCTTGCCTCCAAACTGCCATATCTCGCGAACGGATTGACCAATCCGCAAAATTTCTGTTGCATCTGAAAGTAGAAAGTCGCCCGATTACAACGGTATGCGTACTTTTCCCCTAGACCGTTCTAGTTATGCTTGTCGAGCATCAGAACTGCGAAAATTTTGAGTTTCTCAAGCGTTTCTTACCTCCAAACTGCCATATCTCGCGAACGGATTGACTAATCCGCAAAATTTCTGTTGCATCTGAAAGTAGAAACTCGCCCGCTTACAACGGTATGCGTACTTTTCCCTAGGCCGTTCTAGTTATTCGTTTCGAGCATCAGAACTGCGAAAATTTTGAGTTTCTCAAGCGTTTCTTACCTCCAAACTGCCATATCTCGCGAACGGATTGACCAATCCGCAAAATTTCTGTTGCATCTGAAAGTAGAAAGTCGCCCGATTACAACGGTATGCGTACTTTTCCCCTAGAACGTTCTAGTTATGCTTGTCGAGCATCAGAACTGCGAAAATGTTGAGTTTCTCAAGCGTTTCTTACCTCCAAACTGCCATATCTCGCGAACGGATTGACCAATCCGCAAAATTTCTGTTGCATCTGAAAGTAGAAACTCGCCCGATTACAACGGTAGGTGTAGTTTTCCCCTAGGCCGTTCTAGTTATTCGTTTCGAGCATCAGAACTGCGAAAATTTTGAGTTTCTCAAGCGTTTCTTACCTCCAAACTGCCATATCTCGCGAAAGGAATGACCAATCCGCAAAATTTCTGTTGCATCTGAAAGTAGAAACTCGCCCGATTACAACGGTATGCGTACTTTTCCCCTAGTCCGTTCTAGTTATTCGTTTCGAGCATCAGAACTGCGAAAATTTTGAGTTTCTCAAGCGTTTCTTACCTCCAAACTGCCATATCTCGCGAACGGATTGACCAATCCGCAAAATTTCTGTTGCATCTGAAAGTAGAAATTCGCCCGATTACAACGGTATGCGTACTTTTCCCCTAGAACGTTCTGGTTATGCTTGTCGAGCATCAGAACTGCTAAAATTTTGAGTTTCTCAAGCGTTTCTTACCTCCAAACTGCCATATCTCGCGAACGGATTGACCAATCCGTAAAATTTCTGTTGCATCTGAAAGTAGAAACTCGCCCGATTACAACGGTATGCGTACTTTTCCCCTAGGCCGTTCTAGTTATTCGTTTCGAGCATCAGAACTGCGAAAATGTTGAGTTTCTCAAGCGTTTCTTACCTACAAACTGCCATATCTCGCGAACGGATTGACCAATCCGCAAAATTTCTGTTGCATCTGAAAGTAGAAATTCGCCCGATTACAACGGTATGCGTACTTTTCCCCTAGACCGTTCTAGTTATGCTTGTCGAGCATCAGAACTGCGAAAATTTTGAGTTTCTCAAGCGTTTCTTACATCCAAACTGCCATATCTCGCGAACGGATTGACCAATCCGCAAAATTTCTGTTGCATCTGAAAGTAGAAACTCGCCCGATTACAACGGTAGGTGTAGTGTTCCCCTAGGCCGTTCTGGTTATTCGTTTCGAGTATCAGAACTGTGATAATTTTGAATTTCTCGACCGTTTCTTGCCTCCAAACTGCCATATCTCGCGAACGGATTGACCAATCCGTAAAATTTCTGTTGCATCTGAAAGTAGAAACTCGCCCGATTACAACGGTATGCGTACTTTTCCCCTAGGCCGTTCTAGTTATTCGTTTCGAGCATCAGAACTGCGAAAATGTTGAGTTTCTCAAGCGTTTCTTACCTACAAACTGCCATATCTCGCGAACGGATTGACCAATCCGCAAAATTTCTGTTGCATCTGAAAGTAGAAATTCGCCCGATTACAACGGTATGCGTACTTTTCCCCTAGACCGTTCTAGTTATGCTTGTCGAGCATCAGAACTGCGAAAATTTTGAGTTTCTCAAGCGTTTCTTACCTCCAAACTGCCATATCTCGCGAAAGGAATGACCAATCCGCAAAATTTCTGTTGCATCTGAAAGTAGAAACTCGCCCGATTACAACGGTATGCGTACTTTTCCCCTAGTCCGTTCTAGTTATTCGTTTCGAGCATCAGAACTGCGAAAATTTTGAGTTTCTCAAGCGTTTCTTACCTCCAAACTGCCATATCTCGCGAACGGATTGACCGATCCGCAAAATTTCTGTTGCATCTGAAAGTAGAAATTCGCCCGATTACAACGGTATGCGTACTTTTCCCCTAGAACGTTCTGGTTATGCTTGTCGAGCATCAGAACTGCTAAAATTTTGAGTTTCTCAAGCGTTTCTTACCTCCAAACTGCCATATCTCGCGAACGGATTGACCAATCCGTAAAATTTCTGTTGCATCTGAAAGTAGAAACTCGCCCGATTACAACGGTATGCGTACTTTTCCCCTAGGCCGTTCTAGTTATTCGTTTCGAGCATCAGAACTGCGAAAATGTTGAGTTTCTCAAGCGTTTCTTACCTACAAACTGCCATATCTCGCGAACGGATTGACCAATCCGCAAAATTTCTGTTGCATCTGAAAGTAGAAATTCGCCCGATTACAACGGTATGCGTACTTTTCCCCTAGACCGTTCTAGTTATGCTTGTCGAGCATCAGAACTGCGAAAATTTTGAGTTTCTCAAGCGTTTCTTACATCCAAACTGCCATATCTCGCGAACGGATTGACCAATCCGCAAAATTTCTGTTGCATCTGAAAGTAGAAACTCGCCCGATTACAACGGTAGGTGTAGTGTTCCCCTAGGCCGTTCTGGTTATTCGTTTCGAGTATCAGAACTGTGATAATTTTGAATTTCTCGACCGTTTCTTGCCTCCAAACTGCCATATCTCGCGAACGGATTGACCAATCCGCAAAATTTTTGTTGCATCTGAAAGTAGAAAGTCGCCCGATTACAACGGTATGCGTACTTTTCCCCTAGACCGTTCTAGTTATGCTTGTCGAGCATCAGAACTGCGAAAATTTTGAGTTTCTCAAGCGTTTCTTACCTCCAAACTGCCATATCTCGCGAACGGATTGACCAATCCGCAAAATTTCTGTTGCATCTGAAAGTAGAAATTCGCCCGATTACAACGGTATGCGTACTTTTCCCCTAGAACGTTCTGGTTATGCATGTCGAGCATCAGAACTGCTAAAATTTTGAGTTTCTCAAGCGTTTCTTACCTCCAAACTGCCATATCTCGCGAACGGATTGACCAATCCGTAAAATTTCTGTTGCATCTGAAAGTAGAAACTCGCCCGATTACAACGGTATGCGTACTTTTCCCCTAGGCCGTTCTAGTTATTCGTTTCGAGCATCAGAACTGCGAAAATGTTGAGTTTCTCAAGCGTTTCTTACCTACAAACTGCCATATCTCGCGAACGGATTGACCAATCCGCAAAATTTCTGTTGCATCTGAAAGTAGAAATTCGCCCGATTACAACGGTATGCGTACTTTTCCCCTAGACCGTTCTAGTTATGCTTGTCGAGCATCAGAACTGCGAAAATTTTGAGTTTCTCAAGCGTTTCTTACCTCCAAACTGCCATATCTCGCGAAAGGAATGACCAATCCGCAAAATTTCTGTTGCATCTGAAAGTAGAAACTCGCCCGATTACAACGGTATGCGTACTTTTCCCCTAGGCCGTTCTAGTTATTCGTTTCGAGCATCAGAACTGCGAAAATGTTGAGTTTCTCAAGCGTTTCTTACCTCCAAACTGCCATATCTCGCGAACGGATTGACCAATCCGCAAAATTTCTGTTGCATCTGAAAGTAGAAACTCGCCCGATTGCAGCGGTATGCGTACTTTTCCCCTAGACCGTTCTAGTTATGCTTGTCGAGCATCAGAACTGCGAAAATTTTGAGTTTCTCAAGCGTTTCTTACTTCCAAACTGCCATATCTCGCGAACGGATTGACCAATCCGCAAAATTTCTGTTGCATCTGAAAGTAGAAACTCGCCCGATTACAACGGTAGGCGTACTTTTCCCCTACGCCGTTCTAGTTATTCGTTTCGAGCATCAGAACTGCGAAAATGTTGAGTTTCTCAAGCGTTTCTTACCTACAAACTGCCATATCTCGCGAACGGATTGACCAATCCGCAAAATTTCTGTTGCATCTGAAAGTAGAAACTCGCCCGATTACAGCGGTATGCGTACTTTTCCCCTAGACCGTTCTAGTTATGCTTGTCGAGCATCAGAACTGCGAAAATTTTGAGTTTCTCAAGCGTTTCTTACTTCCAAACTGCCATATCTCGCGAACGGATTGACCAATCCGCAAAATTTCTGTTGCATCTGAAAGTAGAAACTCGCCCGATTACAACGGTAGGTGTAGTTTTCCCCTAGGCCGTTCTAGTTATTCGTTTCGAGCATCAGAACTGCGAAAATTTTGAGTTTCTCAAGCGTTTCTTACCTCCAAACTGCCATATCTCGCGAAAGGAATGACCAATCCGCAAAATTTCTGTTGCATCTGAAAGTCGAAACTCGCCCGATTACAACGGTATGCGTACTTTTCCCCTAGTCCGTTCTAGTTATTCGTTTCGAGCATCAGAACTGCGAAAATTTTGAGTTTCTCAAGCGTTTCTTACCTCCAAACTGCCATATCTCGCGAACGGATTGACCAATCCGCAAAATTTCTGTTGCATCTGAAAGCAGAAACTCGCCCGATTACAACGGTATGCGAACTTTTCCCCTAGGCCGTTCTGGTTATTCGTTTCGAGCATCAGAACTGCGAAAATTTTGAGTTTCTCATGCATTTCTTACCTCCAAACTGCCATATCTCGCGAACGGATTGACCAATCCGTAAAATTTCTGTTGCATCTGAAAGTAGAAACTCGCCCGATTACAACGGTATGCGTACTTTTCCCCTAGGCGGTTCTAGTTATTCGTTTCGAGCATCAGAACTGCGAAAATGTTGAGTTTCTCAAGCGTTTCTTACCTACAAACTGCCATATCTCGCGAACGGATTGACCAATCCGCAAAATTTCTGTTGCATCTGAAAGTAGAAATTCGCCCGATTACAACGGTATGCGTACTTTTCCCCTAGACCGTTCTAGTTGTGCTTGTCGAGCATCAGAACTGCGAAAATTTTGAGTTTCTCAAGCGTTTCTTACCTCCAAACTGCCATATCTCGCGAACGGATTGACCAATCCGCAAAATTTCTGTTGCATCTGAAAGTAGAAACTCGCCCGATTACAACGGTAGGTGTAGTGTTCCCCTAGGCCGTTCTAGTTATTCGTTTCGAGCATCAGAACTGCGAAAATTTTGAGTTTCTCAAGCGTTTCTTACCTCCAAACTGCCATATCTCGCGAACGGATTGACTAATCCGCAAAATTTCTGTTGCATCTGAAAGTAGAAATTCGCCCGATTACAACGGTATACGTACTTTTCCCCTAGACCGTTCTAGTTATGCTTGTCGAGCACCAGAACTGCGAAAATTTTGAGTTTCTCAAGAGTTTCTTACCTCCAAACTGCCATATCTCGCGAACGGATTGACCAATCCGCAAAATTTCTGTTGCATCTGAAAGTAGAAACTCGCCCGATTACAGCGGTATGCGTACTTTTCCCCTAGACCGTTCTAGTTATGCTTGTCGAGCATCAGAACTGCGAAAATTTTGAGTTTCTCAAGCGTTTCTTACTTCCAAACTGCCATATCTCGCGAACGGATTGACCAATCCGCAAAATTTCTGTTGCATCTGAAAGTAGAACCTCGCCCGATTACAACGGTAGGTGTAGTTTTCCCCTAGGCCGTTCTAGTTATTCGTTTCGAGCATCAGAACTGCGAAAATTTTGAGTTTCTCAAGCGTTTCTTACCTCCAAACTGCCATATCTCGCGAACGGATTGACCAATCCGCAAAATTTCTGTTGCATCTGAAAGTAGAAAGTCGCCCGATTACAACGGTATGCGTACTTTTCCCCTAGACCGTTCTAGTTATGCTTGTCGAGCATCAGAACTGCGAAAATTTTGAGTTTCTCAAGCGTTTCTTACCTCCAAACTGCCATATCTCGCGAACGGATTGACTAATCCGCAAAATTTCTGTTGCATCTGAAAGTAGAAACTCGCCCGCTTACAACGGTATGCGTACTTTTCCCCTAGGCCGTTCTAGTTATTCGTTTCGAGCATCAGAACTGCGAAAATTTTGGGTTTCTCAAGCGTTTCTTACCTCCAAACTGCCATATCTCGCGAACGGATTGACCAATCCGCAAAATTTCTGTTGCATCTGAAGGTAGAAACTCGCCCGATTACAACGGTATGCGTACGTTTCCCCAAGTCCGTTCTAGTTATTCGTTTCGAGCATTAGAACTGCGAAAATTTTGAGTTTCTCAAGCGTTTCTTACCTCCAAACTGCCATATCTCGCGAACGGATTGACCAATCCGCAAAATTTCTGTTGCATCTGAAAGTAGAAACTCGCCCGATTACAACGGTAGGTGTAGTTTTCCCCTAGGCCGTTCTAGTTATTCGTTTCGAGCATCAGAACTGCGAAAATTTTGAGTTTCTCAAACGTTTCTTACCTCCAAACTGCCATATCTCGCGAAAGGAATGACCAATCCGCAAAATTTCTGTTGCATCTGAAAGTCGAAACTCGCCCGATTACAACGGTATGCGTACTTTTCCCCTAGTCCGTTCTAGTTATTCGTTTCGAGCATCAGAACTGCGAAAATTTTGAGTTTCTCAAGCGTTTCTTACCTCCAAACTGCCATATCTCGCGAACGGATTGACCAATCCGCAAAATTTCTGTTGCATCTGAAAGTAGAAACTCGCCCGATTACAGCGGTATGCGTACTTTTCCCCTAGACCGTTCTAGTTATGCTTGTCGAGCATCAGAACTGCGAAAATTTTGAGTTTCTCAAGCGTTTCTTACTTCCAAACTGCCATATCTCGCGAACGGATTGACCAATCCGCAAAATTTCTGTTGCATCTGAAAGTAGAAACTCGCCCGATTACAACGGTAGGCGTACTTTTCCCCTAGGCCGTTCTAGTTATTCGTTTCGAGCATCAGAACTGCGAAAATGTTGAGTTTCTCAAGCGTTTCTTACCTACAAACTGCCATATCTCGCGAACGGATTGACCAATCCGCAAAATTTCTGTTGCATCTGAAAGTAGAAACTCGCCCGATTACAACGGTGGGTGTAGTTTTCCCCTAGGCCGTTCTAGTTATTCGTTTCGAGCAACAGAACTGCGAAAATTTTGAGTTTCTCAAGCGTTTCTTACCTCCAAACTGCCATATCTCGCGAAAGGAATGACCAATCCGCAAAATTTCTGTTGCATCTGAAAGTCGAAACTCGCCCGATTACAACGGTATGCGTACTTTTCCCCTAGTCCGTTCTAGTTATTCGTTTCGAGCATCAGAACTGCGAAAATTTTGAGTTTCTCAAGCGTTTCTTACCTCCAAACTGCCATATTTCGCGAACGGATTGACCAATCCGCAAAATTTCTGTTGCATCTGAAAGTAGAAATTCGCCCGATTACAACGGTATGCGTACTTTTCCCCTAGAACGTTCTGGTTATGCTTGTCGAGCATCAGAACGGCTAAAATTTTGAGTTTCTCAAGCGTTTCTTACCTCCAAACTGCCATATCTCGCGAACGGATTGACCAATCCGTAAAATTTCTGTTGCATCTGAAAGTAGAAACTCGCCCGATTACAACGGTATGCGTACTTTTCCCCTAGGCCGTTCTAGTTATTCGTTTCGAGCATCAGAACTGCGAAAATGTTGAGTTTCTCAAGCGTTTCTTACCTACAAACTGCCATATCTCGCGAACGGATTGACCAATCCGCAAAATTTCTGTTGCATCTGAAAGTAGAAATTCGCCCGATTACAACGGTATGCGTACTTTTCCCCTAGACCGTTCTAGTTGTCCTTGTCGAGCATCAGAACTGCGAAAATTTTGAGTTTCTCAAGCGTTTCTTACCTCCAAACTGCCATATCTCGCGAAAGGAATGACCAATCCGCAAAATTTCTGTTGCATCTGAAAGTAGAAACTCGCCCGATTACAACGGTATGCGTACTTTTCCCCTAGGCCGTTCTAGTTATTCGTTTCGAGCATCAGAACTGCGAAAATTTTGAGTTTCTCAAGCGTTTCTTACTTCCAAACTGCCATATCTCGCGAACGGATTGACCAATCCGCAAAATTTCTGTTGCATCTGAAAGTAGAAACTCGCCCGATTACAACGGTAGGTGTAGTTTTCCCCTAGGCCGTTCTAGTTATTCGTTTCGAGCATCAGAACTGCGAAAATTTTGAGTTTCTCAAGCGTTTCTTACCTCCAAACTGCCATATCTCGCGAAAGGAATGACCAATCCGCAAAATTTCTGTTGCATCTGAAAGTCGAAACTCGCCCGATTACAACGGTATGCGTACTTTTCCCCTAGTCCGTTCTAGTTATTCGTTTCGAGCATCAGAACTGCGAAAATTTTGAGTTTCTCAAGCGTTTCTTACCTCCAAACTGCCATATCTCGCGAACGGATTGACCAATCCGCAAAATTTCTGTTGCATCTGAAAGCAGAAACTCGCCCGATTACAACGGTATGCGAACTTTTCCCCTAGGCCGTTCTGGTTATTCGTTTCGAGCATCAGAACTGCGAAAATTTTGAGTTTCTCATGCATTTCTTACCTCCAAACTGCCATATCTCGCGAACGGATTGACCAATCCGTAAAATTTCTGTTGCATCTGAAAGTAGAAACTCGCCCGATTACAACGGTATGCGTACTTTTCCCCTAGGCCGTTCTAGTTATTCGTTTCGAGCATCAGAACTGCGAAAATGTTGAGTTTCTCAAGCGTTTCTTACCTACAAACTGCCATATCTCGCGAACGGATTGACCAATCCGCAAAATTTCTGTTGCATCTGAAAGTAGAAATTCGCCCGATTACAACGGTATGCGTACTTTTCCCCTAGACCGTTCTAGTTGTGCTTGTCGAGCATCAGAACTGCGAAAATTTTGAGTTTCTCAAGCGTTTCTTACCTCCAAACTGCCATATCTCGCGAACGGATTGACCAATCCGCAAAATTTCTGTTGCATCTGAAAGTAGAAACTCGCCCGATTACAACGGTAGGTGTAGTGTTCCCCTAGGCCGTTCTAGTTATTCGTTTCGAGCATCAGAACTGCGAAAATTTTGAGTTTCTCAAGCGTTTCTTACCTCCAAACTGCCATATCTCGCGAACGGATTGACTAATCCGCAAAATTTCTGTTGCATCTGAAAGTAGAAATTCGCCCGATTACAACGGTATACGTACTTTTCCCCTAGACCGTTCTAGTTATGCTTGTCGAGCACCAGAACTGCGAAAATTTTGAGTTTCTCAAGAGTTTCTTACCTCCAAACTGCCATATCTCGCGAACGGATTGACCAATCCGCAAAATTTCTGTTGCATCTGAAAGTAGAAACTCGCCCGATTACAGCGGTATGCGTACTTTTCCCCTAGACCGTTCTAGTTATGCTTGTCGAGCATCAGAACTGCGAAAATTTTGAGTTTCTCAAGCGTTTCTTACTTCCAAACTGCCATATCTCGCGAACGGATTGACCAATCCGCAAAATTTCTGTTGCATCTGAAAGTAGAACCTCGCCCGATTACAACGGTAGGTGTAGTTTTCCCCTAGGCCGTTCTAGTTATTCGTTTCGAGCATCAGAACTGCGAAAATTTTGAGTTTCTCAAGCGTTTCTTACCTCCAAACTGCCATGTCTCGCGAACGGATTGACCAATCCGCAAAATTTCTGTTGCATCTGAAAGTAGAAAGTCGCCCGATTACAACGGTATGCGTACTTTTCCCCTAGACCGTTCTAGTTATGCTTGTCGAGCATCAGAACTGCGAAAATTTTGAGTTTCTCAAGCGTTTCTTACCTCCAAACTGCCATATCTCGCGAACGGATTGACTAATCCGCAAAATTTCTGTTGCATCTGAAAGTAGAAACTCGCCCGCTTACAACGGTATGCGTACTTTTCCCCTAGGCCGTTCTAGTTATTCGTTTCGAGCATCAGAACTGCGAAAATTTTGGGTTTCTCAAGCGTTTCTTACCTCCAAACTGCCATATCTCGCGAACGGATTGACCAATCCGCAAAATTTCTGTTGCATCTGAAGGTAGAAACTCGCCCGATTACAACGGTATGCGTACGTTTCCCCAAGTCCGTTCTAGTTATTCGTTTCGAGCATTAGAACTGCGAAAATTTTGAGTTTCTCAAGCGTTTCTTACCTCCAAACTGCCATATCTCGCGAACGGATTGACCAATCCGCAAAATTTCTGTTGCATCTGAAAGTAGAAACTCGCCCGATTACAACGGTAGGTGTAGTTTTCCCCTAGGCCGTTCTAGTTATTCGTTTCGAGCATCAGAACTGCGAAAATTTTGAGTTTCTCAAACGTTTCTTACCTCCAAACTGCCATATCTCGCGAAAGGAATGACCAATCCGCAAAATTTCTGTTGCATCTGAAAGTCGAAACTCGCCCGATTACAACGGTATGCGTACTTTTCCCCTAGTCCGTTCTAGTTATTCGTTTCGAGCATCAGAACTGCGAAAATTTTGAGTTTCTCAAGCGTTTCTTACCTCCAAACTGCCATATCTCGCGAACGGATTGACCAATCCGCAAAATTTCTGTTGCATCTGAAAGTAGAAACTCGCCCGATTACAGCGGTATGCGTACTTTTCCCCTAGACCGTTCTAGTTATGCTTGTCGAGCATCAGAACTGCGAAAATTTTGAGTTTCTCAAGCGTTTCTTACTTCCAAACTGCCATATCTCGCGAACGGATTGACCAATCCGCAAAATTTCTGTTGCATCTGAAAGTAGAAACTCGCCCGATTACAACGGTAGGCGTACTTTTCCCCTAGGCCGTTCTAGTTATTCGTTTCGAGCATCAGAACTGCGAAAATGTTGAGTTTCTCAAGCGTTTCTTACCTACAAACTGCCATATCTCGCGAACGGATTGACCAATCCGCAAAATTTCTGTTGCATCTGAAAGTAGAAACTCGCCCGATTACAACGGTAGGTGTAGTTTTCACCTAGGCCGTTCTAGTTATTCGTTTCGAGCATCAGAACTGCGAAAATTTTGAGTTTCTCAAGCGTTTCTTACCTCCAAACTGCCATATCTCGCGAAAGGAATGACCAATCCGCAAAATTTCTGTTGCATCTGAAAGTCGAAACTCGCCCGATTACAACGGTATGCGTACTTTTCCCCTAGACCGTCCTAGTTATGCTTGTCGAGCATCAGAACTGCGAAAATTTTGAGTTTCTCAAGCGTTTCTTACTTCCAAACTGCCATATCTCGCGAACGGATTGAACAATCCGCAAAATTTCTGTTGCATCTGAAAGTAGAAACTCGCCCGATTACAACGGTAGGCGTACTTTTCCCCTACGCCGTTCTAGTTATTCGTTTCGAGCATCAGAACTGCGAAAATGTTGAGTTTCTCAAGCGTTTCTTACCTACAAACTGCCATATCTCGCGAACGGATTGACCAATCCGCAAAATTTCTGTTGCATCTGAAAGTAGAAACTCGCCCGATTACAACGGTGGGTGTAGTTTTCCCCTAGGCCGTTCTAGTTATTCGTTTCGAGCAACAGAACTGCGAAAATTTTGAGTTTCTCAAGCGTTTCTTACCTCCAAACTGCCATATCTCGCGAAAGGAATGACCAATCCGCAAAATTTCTGTTGCATCTGAAAGTCGAAACTCGCCCGATTACAACGGTATGCGTACTTTTCCCCTAGTCCGTTCTAGTTATTCGTTTCGAGCATCAGAACTGCGAAAATTTTGAGTTTCTCAAGCGTTTCTTACCTCCAAACTGCCATATTTCGCGAACGGATTGACCAATCCGCAAAATTTCTGTTGCATCTGAAAGTAGAAATTCGCCCGATTACAACGGTATGCGTACTTTTCCCCTAGAACGTTCTGGTTATGCTTGTCGAGCATCAGAACGGCTAAAATTTTGAGTTTCTCAAGCGTTTCTTACCTCCAAACTGCCATATCTCGCGAACGGATTGACCAATCCGTAAAATTTCTGTTGCATCTGAAAGTAGAAACTCGCCCGATTACAACGGTATGCGTACTTTTCCCCTAGGCCGTTCTAGTTATTCGTTTCGAGCATCAGAACTGCGAAAATGTTGAGTTTCTCAAGCGTTTCTTACCTACAAACTGCCATATCTCGCGAACGGATTGACCAATCCGCAAAATTTCTGTTGCATCTGAAAGTAGAAATTCGCCCGATTACAACGGTATGCGTACTTTTCCCCTAGACCGTTCTAGTTGTCCTTGTCGAGCATCAGAACTGCGAAAATTTTGAGTTTCTCAAGCGTTTCTTACCTCCAAACTGCCATATCTCGCGAAAGGAATGACCAATCCGCAAAATTTCTGTTGCATCTGAAAGTAGAAACTCGCCCGATTACAACGGTATGCGTACTTTTCCCCTAGACCGTTCTAGTTATGCTTGTCGAGCATCAGAACTGCGAAAATTTTGAGTTTCTCAAGCGTTTCTTACCTCCAAACTGCCATATCTCGCGAACGGATTGACTAATCCGCAAAATTTCTGTTGCATCTGAAAGTAGAAATTCGCCCGCTTACAACGGTATGCGTACTTTTCCCCTAGGCCGTTCTAGTTATTCGTTTCGAGCATCAGAACTGCGAAAATTTTGAGTTTCTCAAGCGTTTCTTACCTCCAAACTGCCATATCTCGCGAAAGGAATGACCAATCCGCAAAATTTCTGTTGCATCTGAAAGTCGAAACTCGCCCGATTACAACGGTATGCGTACTTTTCCCCTAGTCCGTTCTAGTTATTCGTTTCGAGCATCAGAACTGCGAAAATTTTGAGTTTCTCAAGCGTTTCTTACCTCCAAACTGCCATATTTCGCGAACGGATTGACCAATCCGCAAAATTTCTGTTGCATCTGAAAGTAGAAATTCGCCCGATTACAACGGTATGCGTACTTTTCCCCTAGAACGTTCTGGTTATGCTTGTCGAGCATCAGAACGGCTAAAATTTTGAGTTTCTCAAGCGTTTCTTACCTCCAAACTGCCATATCTCGCGAACGGATTGACCAATCCGTAAAATTTCTGTTGCATCTGAAAGTAGAAACTCGCCCGATTACAACGGTATGCGTACTTTTCCCCTAGG
Source organism: Ptiloglossa arizonensis (assembly GCF_051014685.1). Lineage (NCBI taxonomy): Eukaryota > Metazoa > Arthropoda > Insecta > Hymenoptera > Colletidae > Ptiloglossa > Ptiloglossa arizonensis. The sequence continues at coordinate 185,447 of NW_027479096.1, forward strand.
CCGTTCTAGTTATTCGTTTCGAGCATCAGAACTGCGAAAATGTTGAGTTTCTCAAGCGTTTCTTACCTACAAACTGCCATATCTCGCGAACGGATTGACCAATCCGCAAAATTTCTGTTGCATCTGAAAGTAGAAATTCGCCCGATTACAACGGTATGCGTACTTTTCCCCTAGACCGTTCTAGTTGTGCTTGTCGAGCATCAGAACTGCGAAAATTTTGAGTTTCTCAAGCGTTTCTTACCTCCAAACTGCCATATCTCGCGAAAGGAATGACCAATCCGCAAAATTTCTGTTGCATCTGAAAGTAGAAACTCGCCCGATTACAACGGTATGCGTACTTTTCCCCTAGACCGTTCTAGTTATGCTTGTCGAGCATCAGAACTGCGAAAATTTTGAGTTTCTCAAGCGTTTCTTACCTCCAAACTGCCATATCTCGCGAACGGATTGACTAATCCGCAAAATTTCTGTTGCATCTGAAAGTAGAAATTCGCCCGCTTACAACGGTATGCGTACTTTTCCCCTAGGCCGTTCTAGTTATTCGTTTCGAGCATCAGAACTGCGAAAATTTTGAGTTTCTCAAGCGTTTCTTACCTCCAAACTGCCATATCTCGCGAAAGGAATGACCAATCCGCAAAATTTCTGTTGCATCTGAAAGTCGAAACTCGCCCGATTACAACGGTATGCGTACTTTTCCCCTAGTCCGTTCTAGTTATTCGTTTCGAGCATCAGAACTGCGAAAATTTTGAGTTTCTCAAGCGTTTCTTACCTCCAAACTGCCATATTTCGCGAACGGATTGACCAATCCGCAAAATTTCTGTTGCATCTGAAAGTAGAAATTCGCCCGATTACAACGGTATGCGTACTTTTCCCCTAGAACGTTCTGGTTATGCTTGTCGAGCATCAGAACGGCTAAAATTTTGAGTTTCTCAAGCGTTTCTTACCTCCAAGCTGCCATATCTCGCGAACGGATTGACCAATCCGTAAAATTTCTGTTGCATCTGAAAGTAGAAACTCGCCCGATTACAACGGTATGCGTACTATTCCCCTAGGCCGTTCTAGTTATTCGTTTCGAGCATCAGAACTGCGAAAATGTTGAGTTTCTCAAGCGTTTCTTACCTACAAACTGCCATATCTCGCGAACGGATTGACCAATCCGCAAAATTTCTGTTGCATCTGAAAGTAGAAACTCGCCCGATTACAACGGTAGGCGTACTTTTCCCCTAGGCCGTTCTAGTTATTCGTTTCGAGCATCAGAACTGCGAAAATGTTGAGTTTCTCAAGCGTTTCTTACCTACAAACTGCCATATCTCGCGAACGGATTGACCAATCCGCAAAATTTCTGTTGCATCTGAAAGTAGAAACTCGCCCGATTACAACGGTAGGTGTAGTTTTCACCTAGGCCGTTCTAGTTATTCGTTTCGAGCATCAGAACTGCGAAAATTTTGAGTTTCTCAAGCGTTTCTTACCTCCAAACTGCCATATCTCGCGAAAGGAATGACCAATCCGCAAAATTTCTGTTGCATCTGAAAGTCGAAACTCGCCCGATTACAACGGTATGCGTACTTTTCCCCTAGACCGTCCTAGTTATGCTTGTCGAGCATCAGAACTGCGAAAATTTTGAGTTTCTCAAGCGTTTCTTACTTCCAAACTGCCATATCTCGCGAACGGATTGAACAATCCGCAAAATTTCTGTTGCATCTGAAAGTAGAAACTCGCCCGATTACAACGGTAGGCGTACTTTTCCCCTACGCCGTTCTAGTTATTCGTTTCGAGCATCAGAACTGCGAAAATGTTGAGTTTCTCAAGCGTTTCTTACCTACAAACTGCCATATCTCGCGAACGGATTGACCAATCCGCAAAATTTCTGTTGCATCTGAAAGTAGAAACTCGCCCGATTACAACGGTGGGTGTAGTTTTCCCCTAGGCCGTTCTAGTTATTCGTTTCGAGCAACAGAACTGCGAAAATTTTGAGTTTCTCAAGCGTTTCTTACCTCCAAACTGCCATATCTCGCGAAAGGAATGACCAATCCGCAAAATTTCTGTTGCATCTGAAAGTCGAAACTCGCCCGATTACAACGGTATGCGTACTTTTCCCCTAGTCCGTTCTAGTTATTCGTTTCGAGCATCAGAACTGCGAAAATTTTGAGTTTCTCAAGCGTTTCTTACCTCCAAACTGCCATATTTCGCGAACGGATTGACCAATCCGCAAAATTTCTGTTGCATCTGAAAGTAGAAATTCGCCCGATTACAACGGTATGCGTACTTTTCCCCTAGAACGTTCTGGTTATGCTTGTCGAGCATCAGAACGGCTAAAATTTTGAGTTTCTCAAGCGTTTCTTACCTCCAAACTGCCATATCTCGCGAACGGATTGACCAATCCGTAAAATTTCTGTTGCATCTGAAAGTAGAAACTCGCCCGATTACAACGGTATGCGTACTTTTCCCCTAGGCCGTTCTAGTTATTCGTTTCGAGCATCAGAACTGCGAAAATGTTGAGTTTCTCAAGCGTTTCTTACCTACAAACTGCCATATCTCGCGAACGGATTGACCAATCCGCAAAATTTCTGTTGCATCTGAAAGTAGAAATTCGCCCGATTACAACGGTATGCGTACTTTTCCCCTAGACCGTTCTAGTTGTCCTTGTCGAGCATCAGAACTGCGAAAATTTTGAGTTTCTCAAGCGTTTCTTACCTCCAAACTGCCATATCTCGCGAAAGGAATGACCAATCCGCAAAATTTCTGTTGCATCTGAAAGTAGAAACTCGCCCGATTACAACGGTATGCGTACTTTTCCCCTAGACCGTTCTAGTTATGCTTGTCGAGCATCAGAACTGCGAAAATTTTGAGTTTCTCAAGCGTTTCTTACCTCCAAACTGCCATATCTCGCGAACGGATTGACTAATCCGCAAAATTTCTGTTGCATCTGAAAGTAGAAATTCGCCCGCTTACAACGGTATGCGTACTTTTCCCCTAGGCCGTTCTAGTTATTCGTTTCGAGCATCAGAACTGCGAAAATTTTGAGTTTCTCAAGCGTTTCTTACCTCCAAACTGCCATATCTCGCGAAAGGAATGACCAATCCGCAAAATTTCTGTTGCATCTGAAAGTCGAAACTCGCCCGATTACAACGGTATGCGTACTTTTCCCCTAGTCCGTTCTAGTTATTCGTTTCGAGCATCAGAACTGCGAAAATTTTGAGTTTCTCAAGCGTTTCTTACCTCCAAACTGCCATATTTCGCGAACGGATTGACCAATCCGCAAAATTTCTGTTGCATCTGAAAGTAGAAATTCGCCCGATTACAACGGTATGCGTACTTTTCCCCTAGACCGTTCTAGTTGTGCTTGTCGAGCATCAGAACTGCGAAAATTTTGAGTTTCTCAAGCGTTTCTTACCTCCAAACTGCCATATCTCGCGAAAGGAATGACCAATCCGCAAAATTTCTGTTGCATCTGAAAGTAGAAACTCGCCCGATTACAACGGTATGCGTACTTTTCCCCTAGACCGTTCTAGTTATGCTTGTCGAGCATCAGAACTGCGAAAATTTTGAGTTTCTCAAGCGTTTCTTACCTCCAAACTGCCATATCTCGCGAACGGATTGACTAATCCGCAAAATTTCTGTTGCATCTGAAAGTAGAAATTCGCCCGCTTACAACGGTATGCGTACTTTTCCCCTAGGCCGTTCTAGTTATTCGTTTCGAGCATCAGAACTGCGAAAATTTTGAGTTTCTCAAGCGTTTCTTACCTCCAAACTGCCATATCTCGCGAAAGGAATGACCAATCCTCAAAATTTCTGTTGCATCTGAAAGTCGAAACTCGCCCGATTACAACGGTATGCGTACTTTTCCCCTAGTCCGTTCTAGTTATTCGTTTCGAGCATCAGAACTGCGAAAATTTTGAGTTTCTCAAGCGTTTCTTACCTCCAAACTGCCATATTTCGCGAACGGATTGACCAATCCGCAAAATTTCTGTTGCATCTGAAAGTAGAAATTCGCCCGATTACAACGGTATGCGTACTTTTCCCCTAGAACGTTCTGGTTATGCTTGTCGAGCATCAGAACGGCTAAAATTTTGAGTTTCTCAAGCGTTTCTTACCTCCAAGCTGCCATATCTCGCGAACGGATTGACCAATCCGTAAAATTTCTGTTGCATCTGAAAGTAGAAACTCGCCCGATTACAACGGTATGCGTACTATTCCCCTAGGCCGTTCTAGTTATTCGTTTCGAGCATCAGAACTGCGAAAATGTTGAGTTTCTCAAGCGTTTCTTACCTACAAACTGCCATATCTCGCGAACGGATTGACCAATCCGCAAAATTTCTGTTGCATCTGAAAGTAGAAATTCGCCCGATTACAACGGTATGCGTACTTTTCCCCTAGACCGTTCTAGTTGTGCTTGTCGAGCATCAGAACTGCGAAAATTTTGAGTTTCTCAAGCGTTTCTTACCTACAAACTGCCATATCTCGCGAACGGATTGACCAATCCGCAAAATTTCTGTTGCATCTGAAAGTAGAAATTCGCCCGATTACAACGGTATGCGTACTTTTCCCCTAGACCGTTCTAGTTATGCTTGTCGATCACCAGAACTGCGAAAATTTTGAGTTTCTCAAGAGTTTCTTACCTCCAAACTGCCATATCTCGCGAACGGATTGACCAATCCGCAAAATTTCTGTTGCATCTGAAAGTAGAAACTCGCCCGATTACAACGGTATGCGTACTTTTCCCCTAGACCGTTCTAGTTATGCTTGTCGAGCATCAGAACTGCGAAAATTTTGAGTTTCTCAAGCGTTTCTTACCTCCAAACTGCCATATCTCGCGAAAGGAATGACCAATCCGCAAAATTTCTGTTGCATCTGAAAGTAGAAACTCGCCCGATTACAACGGTATGCGTACTTTTCCCCTAGACCGTTCTAGTTATGCTTGTCGAGCATCAGAACTGCGAAAATTTTGAGTTTCTCAAGCGTTTCTTACCTCCAAACTGCCATATCTCGCGAACGGATTGACTAATCCGCAAAATTTCTGTTGCATCTGAAAGTAGAAACTCGCCCGCTTACAACGGTATGCGTACTTTTCCCCTAGGCCGTTCTAGTTATTCGTTTCGAGCATCAGAACTGCGAAAATTTTGAGTTTCTCAAGCGTTTCTTACCTCCAAACTGCCATATCTCGCGAACGGATTGACCAATCCGCAAAATTTCTGTTGCATCTGAAGGTAGAAACTCGCCCGATTACAACGGTATGCGTACGTTTCCCCAAGTCCGTTCTAGTTATTCGTTTCGAGCATTAGAACTGCGAAAATTTTGAGTTTCTCAAGCGTTTCTTACCTCCAAACTGCCATATCTCGCGAACGGATTGACCAATCCGCAAAATTTCTGTTGCATCTGAAAGTAGAAACTCGCCCGATTACAACGGTAGGTGTAGTTTTCCCCTAGGCCGTTCTAGTTATTCGTTTCGAGCATCAGAACTGCGAAAATTTTGAGTTTCTCAAGCGTTTCTTACCTCCAAACTGCCATATCTCGCGAAAGGAATGACCAATCCGCAAAATTTCTGTTGCATCTGAAAGTCGAAACTCGCCCGATTACAACGGTATGCGTACTTTTCCCCTAGTCCGTTCTAGTTATTCGTTTCGAGCATCAGAACTGCGAAAATTTTGAGTTTCTCAAGCGTTTCTTACCTCCAAACTGCCATATCTCGCGAACGGATTGACCAATCCGCAAAATTTCTGTTGCATCTGAAAGTAGAAACTCGCCCGATTACAGCGGTATGCGTACTTTTCCCCTAGACCGTTCTAGTTATGCTTGTCGAGCATCAGAACTGCGAAAATTTTGAGTTTCTCAAGCGTTTCTTACTTCCAAACTGCCATATCTCGCGAACGGATTGACCAATCCGCAAAATTTCTGTTGCATCTGAAAGTAGAAACTCGCCCGATTACAACGGTAGGCGTACTTTTCCCCTACGCCGTTCTAGTTATTCGTTTCGAGCATCAGAACTGCGAAAATGTTGAGTTTCTCAAGCGTTTCTTACCTACAAACTGCCATATCTCGCGAACGGATTGACCAATCCGCAAAATTTCTGTTGCATCTGAAAGTAGAAACTCGCCCGATTACAACGGTAGGTGTAGTGTTCCCCTAGGCCGTTCTAGTTATTCGTTTCGAGCATCAGAACTGCGAAAATTTTGAGTTTCTCAAGCGTTTCTTACCTCCAAACTGCCATATCTCGCGAACGGATTGACTAATCCGCAAAATTTCTGTTGCATCTGAAAGTAGAAATTCGCCCGATTACAACGGTATACGTACTTTTCCCCTAGACCGTTCTAGTTATGCTTGTCGAGCACCAGAACTGCGAAAATTTTGAGTTTCTCAAGAGTTTCTTACCTCCAAACTGCCATATCTCGCGAACGGATTGACCAATCCGCAAAATTTCTGTTGCATCTGAAAGTAGAAACTCGCCCGATTACAGCGGTATGCGTACTTTTCCCCTAGACCGTTCTAGTTATGCTTGTCGAGCATCAGAACTGCGAAAATTTTGAGTTTCTCAAGCGTTTCTTACTTCCAAACTGCCATATCTCGCGAACGGATTGACCAATCCGCAAAATTTCTGTTGCATCTGAAAGTAGAACCTCGCCCGATTACAACGGTAGGTGTAGTTTTCCCCTAGGCCGTTCTAGTTATTCGTTTCGAGCATCAGAACTGCGAAAATTTTGAGTTTCTCAAGCGTTTCTTACCTCCAAACTGCCATATCTCGCGAACGGATTGACCAATCCGCAAAATTTCTGTTGCATCTGAAAGTAGAAAGTCGCCCGATTACAACGGTATGCGTACTTTTCCCCTAGACCGTTCTAGTTATGCTTGTCGAGCATCAGAACTGCGAAAATTTTGAGTTTCTCAAGCGTTTCTTACCTCCAAACTGCCATATCTCGCGAACGGATTGACTAATCCGCAAAATTTCTGTTGCATCTGAAAGTAGAAACTCGCCCGCTTACAACGGTATGCGTACTTTTCCCCTAGGCCGTTCTAGTTATTCGTTTCGAGCATCAGAACTGCGAAAATTTTGAGTTTCTCAAGCGTTTCTTACCTCCAAACTGCCATATCTCGCGAACGGATTGACCAATCCGCAAAATTTCTGTTGCATCTGAAGGTAGAAACTCGCCCGATTACAACGGTATGCGTACGTTTCCCCAAGTCCGTTCTAGTTATTCGTTTCGAGCATTAGAACTGCGAAAATTTTGAGTTTCTCAAGCGTTTCTTACCTCCAAACTGCCATATCTCGCGAACGGATTGACCAATCCGCAAAATTTCTGTTGCATCTGAAAGTAGAAACTCGCCCGATTACAACGGTAGGTGTAGTTTTCCCCTAGGCCGTTCTAGTTATTCGTTTCGAGCATCAGAACTGCGAAAATTTTGAGTTTCTCAAACGTTTCTTACCTCCAAACTGCCATATCTCGCGAAAGGAATGACCAATCCGCAAAATTTCTGTTGCATCTGAAAGTCGAAACTCGCCCGATTACAACGGTATGCGTACTTTTCCCCTAGTCCGTTCTAGTTATTCGTTTCGAGCATCAGAACTGCGAAAATTTTGAGTTTCTCAAGCGTTTCTTACCCCCAAACTGCCATATCTCGCGAACGGATTGACCAATCCGCAAAATTTCTGTTGCATCTGAAAGTAGAAACTCGCCCGATTACAGCGGTATGCGTACTTTTCCCCTAGACCGTTCTAGTTATGCTTGTCGAGCATCAGAACTGCGAAAATTTTGAGTTTCTCAAGCGTTTCTTACTTCCAAACTGCCATATCTCGCGAACGGATTGACCAATCCGCAAAATTTCTGTTGCATCTGAAAGTAGAAACTCGCCCGATTACAAGGGTAGGCGTACTTTTCCCCTAGGCCGTTCTAGTTATTCGTTTCGAGCATCAGAACTGCGAAAATGTTGAGTTTCTCAAGCGTTTCTTACCTACAAACTGCCATATCTCGCGAACGGATTGACCAATCCGCAAAATTTCTGTTGCATCTGAAAGTAGAAACTCGCCCGATTACAACGGTAGGTGTAGTTTTCACCTAGGCCGTTCTAGTTATTCGTTTCGAGCATCAGAACTGCGAAAATTTTGAGTTTCTCAAGCGTTTCTTACCTCCAAACTGCCATATCTCGCGAAAGGAATGACCAATCCGCAAAATTTCTGTTGCATCTGAAAGTCGAAACTCGCCCGATTACAACGGTATGCGTACTTTTCCCCTAGTCCGTTCTAGTTATTCGTTTCGAGCATCAGAACTGCGAAAATTTTGAGTTTCTCAAGCGTTTCTTACCTCCAAACTGCCATATCTCGCGAACGGATTGACCAATCCGCAAAATTTCTGTTGCATCTGAAAGTAGAAACTCGCCCGATTACAGCGGTATGCGTACTTTTCCCCTAGACCGTCCTAGTTATGCTTGTCGAGCATCAGAACTGCGAAAATTTTGAGTTTCTCAAGCGTTTCTTACTTCCAAACTGCCATATCTCGCGAACGGATTGAACAATCCGCAAAATTTCTGTTGCATCTGAAAGTAGAGACTCGCCCGATTACAACGGTAGGCGTACTTTTCCCCTACGCCGTTCTAGTTATTCGTTTCGAGCATCAGAACTGCGAAAATGTTGAGTTTCTCAAGCGTTTCTTACCTACAAACTGCCATATCTCGCGAACGGATTGACCAATCCGCAAAATTTCTGTTGCATCTGAAAGTAGAAACTCGCCCGATTACAACGGTAGGTGTAGTTTTCCCCTAGGCCGTTCTAGTTATTCGTTTCGAGCAACAGAACTGCGAAAATTTTGAGTTTCTCAAGCGTTTCTTACCTCCAAACTGCCATATCTCGCGAAAGGAATGACCAATCCGCAAAATTTCTGTTGCATCTGAAAGTCGAAACTCGCCCGATTACAACGGTATGCGTACTTTTCCCCTAGTCCGTTCTAGTTATTCGTTTCGAGCATCAGAACTGCGAAAATTTTGAGTTTCTCAAGCGTTTCTTACCTCCAAACTGCCATATTTCGCGAACGGATTGACCAATCCGCAAAATTTCTGTTGCATCTGAAAGTAGAAATTCGCCCGATTACAACGGTATGCGTACTTTTCCCCTAGAACGTTCTGGTTATGCTTGTCGAGCATCAGAACGGCTAAAATTTTGAGTTTCTCAAGCGTTTCTTACCTCCAAACTGCCATATCTCGCGAACGGATTGACCAATCCGTAAAATTTCTGTTGCATCTGAAAGTAGAAACTCGCCCGATTACAACGGTATGCGTACTTTTCCCCTAGGCCGTTCTAGTTATTCGTTTCGAGCATCAGAACTGCGAAAAAATTTTGAGTTTCTCAAGCGTTTCTTACCTCCAAACTGCCATATCTCGCGAACGGATTGACCAATCCGCAAAATTTCTGTTGCATCTGAAAGTAGAAACTCGCCCGATTACAACGGTAGGTGTAGTGTTCCCCTAGGCCGTTCTGGTTATTCGTTTCGAGTATCAGAACTGTGATAATTTTGAATTTCTCGACCGTTTCTTGCCTCCAAACTGCCATATCTCGCGAACGGATTGACCAATCCGCAAAATTTCTGTTGCATCTGAAAGTAGAAAGTCGCCCGATTACAACGGTATGCGTACTTTTCCCCTAGACCGTTCTAGTTATGCTTGTCGAGCATCAGAACTGCGAAAATTTTGAGTTTCTCAAGCGTTTCTTACCTCCAAACTGCCATATCTCGCGAACGGATTGACTAATCCGCAAAATTTCTGTTGCATCTGAAAGTAGAAACTCGCCCGCTTACAACGGTATGCGTACTTTTCCCTAGGCCGTTCTAGTTATTCGTTTCGAGCATCAGAACTGCGAAAATTTTGAGTTTCTCAAGCGTTTCTTACCTCCAAACTGCCATATCTCGCGAACGTATTGACCAATCCGCAAAATTTCTGTTGCATCTGAAAGTAGAAACTCGCTCGATTACAACGGTATGCGTACGTTTCCCCAAGTCCGTTCTAGGTATTCGTTTCGAGCATTAGAACTGCGAAAATTTTGAGTTTCTCAAGCGTTTCTTACCTCCAAACTGCCGTATCTCGCGAACGGATTGACCAATCCGCAAAATTTCTATTGCATCTGAAAGTAGAAACTCGCCCGATTACAACGGTATGCGTACATTTCCCCTAGGCCGTTCTGGTTATTCGTTTCGAGTATCAGAACTGTGATAATTTTGAATTTCTCGACCGTTTCTTGCCTCCAAACTGCCATATCTCGCGAACGGATTGACCAATCCGCAAAATTTCTGTTGCATCTGAAAGTAGAAACTCGCCCGATTACAACGGTATGCGTACGTTTCCCCAAGTCCTTTCTAGTTATTCGTTTCGAGCATCAGAACTGCGAAAATTTTGAGTTTCTCAAGCGTTTCTTACCTCCAAACTGCCATATCTCGCGAACGGATTGACCAATCCGCAAAATTTCTGTTGCATCTGAAAGTAGAAACTCGCCCGATTACAACGGTATGCGTAGTTTTCCCCTAGGCCGTTCTAGTTATTCGTTTCGAGCATCAGAACTGCGAAAATGTTGAGTTTCTCAAGCGTTTCTTACCTACAAACTGCCATATCTCGCGAACGGATTGACCAATCCGCAAAGTTTCTGTTGCATCTGAAAGTAGAAACTCGCCCGATTACAGCGGTATGCGTACTTTTCCCCTAGACCGTTCTAGTTATGCTTGTCGAGCATCAGAACTGCGAAAATTTTGAGTTTCTTAAGCGTTTCTTACTTCCAAACTGCCATATCTCGCGAACGGATTGACCATTCCGCAAAATTTCTGTTGCATCTGAAAGTAGAAACTCGCCCGATTACAACGGTGGGTGTAGTTTTCCCCTAGGCCGTTCTAGTTATTCGTTTCGAGCATCAGAACTGCGAAAATTTTGAGTTTCTCAAGCGTTTCTTACCTCCAAACTGCCATATCTCGCGAACGGATTGACCAATCCGCAAAATTGCTGTTGCATCTGAAAGTAGAAAGTCGCCCGATTACAACGGTATGCGTACTTTTCCCCTAGACCGTTCTAGTTATGCTTGTCGAGCATCAGAACTGCGAAAATTTTGAGTTTCACAAGCGTTTCTTACCTCCAAACTGCCATATCTCGCGAACGGATTGACTAATCCGCAAAATTTCTGTTGCATCTGAAAGTAGAAACTCGCCCGCTTACAACGGTATGCGTACTTTTCCCCTAGGCCGTTCTAGTTATTCGTTTCGAGCATCAGAACTGCGAAAATTTTGAGTTTCTCAAGCGTTTCTTACCTCCAAACTGCCATATCTCGCGAACGGATTGACCAATCCGCAAAATTTCTGTTGCATCTGAAGGTAGAAACTCGCCCGATTACAACGGTATGCGTACGTTTCCCCAAGTCCGTTCTAGTTATTCGTTTCGAGCATTAGAACTGCGAAAATTTTGAGTTTCTCAAGCGTTTCTTACCTCCAAACTGCCATATCTCGCGAACGGATTGACTAATCCGCAAAATTTCTGTTGCATCTGAAAGTAGAAACTCGCCCGCTTACAACGGTATGCGTACTTTTCCCCTAGGCCGTTCTAGTTATTCGTTTCGAGCATCAGAACTGCGAAAATTTTGAGTTTCTCAAGCGTTTCTTACCTCCAAACTGCCATATCTCGCGAACGGATTGACCAATCCGCAAAATTTCTGTTGCATCTGAAAGTAGAAACTCGCCCGATTACAACGGTAGGTGTAGTTTTCCCCTAGGCCGTTCTAGTTATTCGTTTCGAGCATCAGAACTGCGAAAATTTTGAGTTTCTCAAGCGTTTCTTACCTCCAAACTGCCATATCTCGCGAAAGGAATGACCAATCCGCAAAATTTCTGTTGCATCTGAAAGTCGAAACTCGCCCGATTACAACGGTATGCGTACTTTTCCCCTAGTCCGTTGTAGTTATTCGTTTCGAGCATCAGAACTGCGAAAATTTTGAGTTTCTCAAGCGTTTCTTACCTCCAAACTGCCATATCTCGCGAACGGATTGACCAATCCGCAAAATTTCTGTTGCATCTGAAAGTAGAAACTCGCTCGATTACAACGGTGTGCGTACGTTTCCCCAAGTCCGTTCTAGGTATTCGTTTCGAGCATCAGAACTGCGAAAATTTTGAGTTTCTCAAGCGTTTCTTACCTCCAAACTGCCATATCTCGCGAACGGATTGACCATTCCGCAAAATTTCTGTTGCATCTGAAAGTAGAAACTCGCCCGATTACAACGGTGGGTGTAGTTTTCCCCTAGGCCGTTCTAGTTATTCGTTTCGAGCATCAGAACTGCGAAAATTTTGAGTTTCTCAAGCGTTTCTTACCTCCAAACTGCCATATCTCGCGAACGGATTGACCAATCCGCAAAATTGCTGTTGCATCTGAAAGTAGAAAGTCGCCCGATTACAACGGTATGCGTACTTTTCCCCTAGACCGTTCTAGTTATGCTTGTCGAGCATCAGAACTGCGAAAATTTTGAGTTTCACAAGCGTTTCTTACCTCCAAACTGCCATATCTCGCGAACGGATTGACTAATCCGCAAAATTTCTGTTGCATCTGAAAGTAGAAACTCGCCCGCTTACAACGGTATGCGTACTTTTCCCCTAGGCCGTTCTAGTTATTCGTTTCGAGCATCAGAACTGCGAAAATTTTGAGTTTCTCAAGCGTTTCTTACCTCCAAACTGCCATATCTCGCGAACGGATTGACCAATCCGCAAAATTTCTGTTGCATCTGAAGGTAGAAACTCGCCCGATTACAACGGTATGCGTACGTTTCCCCAAGTCCGTTCTAGTTATTCGTTTCGAGCATTAGAACTGCGAAAATTTTGAGTTTCTCAAGCGTTTCTTACCTCCAAACTGCCATATCTCGCGAACGGATTGACTAATCCGCAAAATTTCTGTTGCATCTGAAAGTAGAAACTCGCCCGCTTACAACGGTATGCGTACTTTTCCCCTAGGCCGTTCTAGTTATTCGTTTCGAGCATCAGAACTGCGAAAATTTTGAGTTTCTCAAGCGTTTCTTACCTCCAAACTGCCATATCTCGCGAACGGATTGACCAATCCGCAAAATTTCTGTTGCATCTGAAAGTAGAAACTCGCCCGATTACAACGGTAGGTGTAGTTTTCCCCTAGGCCGTTCTAGTTATTCGTTTCGAGCATCAGAACTGCGAAAATTTTGAGTTTCTCAAGCGTTTCTTACCTCCAAACTGCCATATCTCGCGAAAGGAATGACCAATCCGCAAAATTTCTGTTGCATCTGAAAGTCGAAACTCGCCCGATTACAACGGTATGCGTACTTTTCCCCTAGTCCGTTCTAGTTATTCGTTTCGAGCATCAGAACTGCGAAAATTTTGAGTTTCTCAAGCGTTTCTTACCTCCAAACTGCCATATCTCGCGAACGGATTGACCAATCCGCAAAATTTCTGTTGCATCTGAAAGTAGAAACTCGCTCGATTACAACGGTGTGCGTACGTTTCCCCAAGTCCGTTCTAGGTATTCGTTTCGAGCATTAGAACTGCGAAAATTTTGAGTTTCTCAAGCGTTTCTTACCTCCAAACTGCCATATCTCGCGAACGGATTGACCAATCCGCAAAATTTCTATTGCATCTGAAAGTAGAAACTCGCCCGATTACAACGGTATGCGTACATTTCCCCTAGGCCGTTCTGGTTATTCGTTTCGAGTATCAGAACTGTGATAATTTTGAATTTCTCGACCGTTTCTTGCCTCCAAACTGCCATATCTCGCGAACGGATTGACCAATCCGCAAAATTTCTGTTGCATCTGAAAGTAGAAACTCGCCCGATTACAACGGTATGCGTACGTTTCCCCAAGTCCTTTCTAGTTATTCGTTTCGAGCATCAGAACTGCGAAAATTTTGAGTTTCTCAAGCGTTTCTTACCTCCAAACTGCCATATCTCGCGAACGGATTGACCAATCCGCAAAATTTCTGTTGCATCTGAAAGTAGAAACTCGCCCGATTACAACGGTATGCGTAGTTTTCCCCTAGGCCGTTCTAGTTATTCGTTTCGAGCATCAGAACTGCGAAAATGTTGAGTTTCTCAAGCGTTTCTTACCTACAAACTGCCATATCTCGCGAACGGATTGACCAATCCGCAAAGTTTCTGTTGCATCTGAAAGTAGAAACTCGCCCGATTACAGCGGTATGCGTACTTTTCCCCTAGACCGTTCTAGTTATGCTTGTGGAGCATCAGAACTGCGAAAATTTTGAGTTTCTTAAGCGTTTCTTACTTCCAAACTGCCATATCTCGCGAACGGATTGACCATTCCGCAAAATTTCTGTTGCATCTGAAAGTAGAAACTCGCCCGATTACAACGGTAGGTGTAGTTTTCCCCTAGGCCGTTCTAGTTATTCGTTTCGAGCATCAGAACTGCGAAAATTTTGAGTTTCTCAAGCGTTTCTTACCTCCAAACTGCCATATCTCGCGAACGGATTGACCAATCCGCAAAATTGCTGTTGCATCTGAAAGTAGAAAGTCGCCCGATTACAACGGTATGCGTACTTTTCCCCTAGACCGTTCTAGTTATGCTTGTCGAGCATCAGAACTGCGAAAATTTTGAGTTTCACAAGCGTTTCTTACCTCCAAACTGCCATATCTCGCGAACGGATTGACCAATCCGCAAAATTTCTGTTGCATCTGAAAGTAGAAACTCGCCCGCTTACAACGGTATGCGTACTTTTCCCCTAGGCCGTTCTAGTTATTCGTTTCGAGCATCAGAACTGCGAAAATTTTGAGTTTCTCAAGCGTTTCTTACCTCCAAACTGCCATATCTCGCGAACGGATTGACCAATCCGCAAAATTTCTGTTGCATCTGAAGGTAGAAACTCGCCCGATTACAACGGTATGCGTACGTTTCCCCAAGTCCGTTCTAGTTATTCGTTTCGAGCATTAGAACTGCGAAAATTTTGAGTTTCTCAAGCGTTTCTTACCTCCAAACTGCCATATCTCGCGAACGGATTGACTAATCCGCAAAATTTCTGTTGCATCTGAAAGTAGAAACTCGCCCGCTTACAACGGTATGCGTACTTTTCCCCTAGGCCGTTCTAGTTATTCGTTTCGAGCATCAGAACTGCGAAAATTTTGAGTTTCTCAAGCGTTTCTTACCTCCAAACTGCCATATCTCGCGAACGGATTGACCAATCCGCAAAATTTCTGTTGCATCTGAAAGTAGAAACTCGCCCGATTACAACGGTATGCGTACTTTTCCCCTAGGCCGTTCTAGTTATTCGTTTCGAGCATCAGAACTGCGAAAATGTTGAGTTTCTCAAGCGTTTCTTACCTACAAACTGCCATATCTCGCGAACGGTTTGACCAATCCGCAAAATTTCTGTTGTATCTGAAAGTAGAAACTCGCCCGATTACAGCGGTATGCGTACTTTTCCCCTAGACCGTTCTAGTTATGCTTGTCGAGCATCAGAACTGCGAAAATTTTGAGTTTCTCAAGCGTGTCTTACTTCCAAACTGCCATATCTCGCGAACGGATTGACCAATCCGCAAAATTTCTGTTGCATCTGAAAGTAGAAACTCGCCCGATTACAACGGTATGCGTACTTTTCCCCTAGTCCGTTCTAGTTATTCGTTTCGAGCATCAGAACTGCGAAAATTTTGAGTTTCTCAAGCGTTTCTTACCTACAAACTGCCATATCTCGCGAACGGATTGACCAATCCGCAAAATTTCTGTTGCATCTGAAAGTAGAAATTCGCCCGATTACAACGGTATGCGTACTTTTCCCCTAGACCGTACTAGTTATGCTTGTCGAGCATCAGAACTGCGAAAATTTTGAGTTTCTCAAGCGTTTCTTACCTCCAAACTGCCATATCTCGCGAACGGATTGACCAATCCGCAAAATTTCTGTTGCATCTGAAAGTAGAAACTCGCCCGATTACAACGGTAGGTGTAGTGTTCCCCTAGGCCGTTCTGGTTATTCGTTTCGAGTATCAGAACTGTGATAATTTTGAATTTCTCGACCGTTTCTTGCCTCCAAACTGCCATATCTCGCGAACGGATTGACCAATCCGCAAAATTTCTGTTGCATCTGAAAGTAGAAAGTCGCCCGATTACAACGGTATGCGTACTTTTCCCCTAGACCGTTCTAGTTATGCTTGTCGAGCATCAGAACTGCGAAAATTTTGAGTTTCTCAAGCGTTTCTTACCTCCAAACTGCCATATCTCGCGAACGGATTGACTAATCCGCAAAATTTCTGTTGCATCTGAAAGTAGAAACTCGCCCGCTTACAACGGTATGCGTACTTTTCCCTAGGCCGTTCTAGTTATTCGTTTCGAGCATCAGAACTGCGAAAATTTTGAGTTTCTCAAGCGTTTCTTACCTCCAAACTGCCATATCTCGCGAACGTATTGACCAATCCGCAAAATTTCTGTTGCATCTGAAAGTAGAAACTCGCTCGATTACAACGGTATGCGTACGTTTCCCCAAGTCCGTTCTAGGTATTCGTTTCGAGCATTAGAACTGCGAAAATTTTGAGTTTCTCAAGCGTTTCTTACCTCCAAACTGCCGTATCTCGCGAACGGATTGACCAATCCGCAAAATTTCTATTGCATCTGAAAGTAGAAACTCGCCCGATTACAACGGTATGCGTACATTTCCCCTAGGCCGTTCTGGTTATTCGTTTCGAGTATCAGAACTGTGATAATTTTGAATTTCTCGACCGTTTCTTGCCTCCAAACTGCCATATCTCGCGAACGGATTGACCAATCCGCAAAATTTCTGTTGCATCTGAAAGTAGAAACTCGCCCGATTACAACGGTATGCGTACTTTTCCCCTAGTCCGTTCTAGTTATTCGTTTCGAGCATCAGAACTGCGAAAATTTTGAGTTTCTCAAGCGTTTCTTACCTACAAACTGCCATATCTCGCGAACGGATTGACCAATCCGCAAAATTTCTGTTGCATCTGAAAGTAGAAATTCGCCCGATTACAACGGTATGCGTACTTTTCCCCTAGACCGTACTAGTTATGCTTGTCGAGCATCAGAACTGCGAAAATTTTGAGTTTCTCAAGCGTTTCTTACCTCCAAACTGCCATATCTCGCGAACGGATTGACCAATCCGCAAAATTTCTGTTGCATCTGAAAGTAGAAACTCGCCCGATTACAACGGTAGGTGTAGTGTTCCCCTAGGCCGTTCTGGTTATTCGTTTCGAGTATCAGAACTGTGATAATTTTGAATTTCTCGACCGTTTCTTGCCTCCAAACTGCCATATCTCGCGAACGGATTGACCAATCCGCAAAATTTCTGTTGCATCTGAAAGTAGAAAGTCGCCCGATTACAACGGTATGCGTACTTTTCCCCTAGACCGTTCTAGTTATGCTTGTCGAGCATCAGAACTGCGAAAATTTTGAGTTTCTCAAGCGTTTCTTACCTCCAAACTGCCATATCTCGCGAACGGATTGACTAATCCGCAAAATTTCTGTTGCATCTGAAAGTAGAAACTCGCCCGCTTACAACGGTATGCGTACTTTTCCCTAGGCCGTTCTAGTTATTCGTTTCGAGCATCAGAACTGCGAAAATTTTGAGTTTCTCAAGCGTTTCTTACCTCCAAACTGCCATATCTCGCGAACGTATTGACCAATCCGCAAAATTTCTGTTGCATCTGAAAGTAGAAACTCGCTCGATTACAACGGTATGCGTACGTTTCCCCAAGTCCGTTCTAGGTATTCGTTTCGAGCATTAGAACTGCGAAAATTTTGAGTTTCTCAAGCGTTTCTTACCTCCAAACTGCCGTATCTCGCGAACGGATTGACCAATCCGCAAAATTTCTATTGCATCTGAAAGTAGAAACTCGCCCGATTACAACGGTATGCGTACATTTCCCCTAGGCCGTTCTGGTTATTCGTTTCGAGTATCAGAACTGTGATAATTTTGAATTTCTCGACCGTTTCTTGCCTCCAAACTGCCATATCTCGCGAACGGATTGACCAATCCGCAAAATTTCTGTTGCATCTGAAAGTAGAAACTCGCCCGATTACAACGGTATGCGTACGTTTCCCCAAGTCCTTTCTAGTTATTCGTTTCGAGCATCAGAACTGCGAAAATTTTGAGTTTCTCAAGCGTTTCTTACCTCCAAACTGCCATATCTCGCGAACGGATTGACCAATCCGCAAAATTTCTGTTGCATCTGAAAGTAGAAACTCGCCCGATTACAACGGTATGCGTAGTTTTCCCCTAGGCCGTTCTAGTTATTCGTTTCGAGCATCAGAACTGCGAAAATGTTGAGTTTCTCAAGCGTTTCTTACCTACAAACTGCCATATCTCGCGAACGGATTGACCAATCCGCAAAGTTTCTGTTGCATCTGAAAGTAGAAACTCGCCCGATTACAGCGGTATGCGTACTTTTCCCCTAGACCGTTCTAGTTATGCTTGTCGAGCATCAGAACTGCGAAAATTTTGAGTTTCTTAAGCGTTTCTTACTTCCAAACTGCCATATCTCGCGAACGGATTGACCATTCCGCAAAATTTCTGTTGCATCTGAAAGTAGAAACTCGCCCGATTACAACGGTGGGTGTAGTTTTCCCCTAGGCCGTTCTAGTTATTCGTTTCGAGCATCAGAACTGCGAAAATTTTGAGTTTCTCAAGCGTTTCTTACCTCCAAACTGCCATATCTCGCGAACGGATTGACCAATCCGCAAAATTGCTGTTGCATCTGAAAGTAGAAAGTCGCCCGATTACAACGGTATGCGTACTTTTCCCCTAGACCGTTCTAGTTATGCTTGTCGAGCATCAGAACTGCGAAAATTTTGAGTTTCACAAGCGTTTCTTACCTCCAAACT
Source organism: Ptiloglossa arizonensis (assembly GCF_051014685.1). Taxonomy (NCBI): domain Eukaryota; kingdom Metazoa; phylum Arthropoda; class Insecta; order Hymenoptera; family Colletidae; genus Ptiloglossa; species Ptiloglossa arizonensis. Next base: position 204,246 of record NW_027479096.1, read on the forward strand.
GCCATATCTCGCGAACGGATTGACTAATCCGCAAAATTTCTGTTGCATCTGAAAGTAGAAACTCGCCCGCTTACAACGGTATGCGTACTTTTCCCCTAGGCCGTTCTAGTTATTCGTTTCGAGCATCAGAACTGCGAAAATTTTGAGTTTCTCAAGCGTTTCTTACCTCCAAACTGCCATATCTCGCGAACGGATTGACCAATCCGCAAAATTTCTGTTGCATCTGAAGGTAGAAACTCGCCCGATTACAACGGTATGCGTACGTTTCCCCAAGTCCGTTCTAGTTATTCGTTTCGAGCATTAGAACTGCGAAAATTTTGAGTTTCTCAAGCGTTTCTTACCTCCAAACTGCCATATCTCGCGAACGGATTGACTAATCCGCAAAATTTCTGTTGCATCTGAAAGTAGAAACTCGCCCGCTTACAACGGTATGCGTACTTTTCCCCTAGGCCGTTCTAGTTATTCGTTTCGAGCATCAGAACTGCGAAAATTTTGAGTTTCTCAAGCGTTTCTTACCTCCAAACTGCCATATCTCGCGAACGGATTGACCAATCCGCAAAATTTCTGTTGCATCTGAAGGTAGAAACTCGCCCGATTACAACGGTATGCGTACGTTTCCCCAAGTCCGTTCTAGTTATTCGTTTCGAGCATTAGAACTGCGAAAATTTTGAGTTTCTCAAGCGTTTCTTACCTCCAAACTGCCATATCTCGCGAACGGATTGACCAATCCGCAAAATTTCTGTTGCATCTGAAAGTAGAAACTCGCCCGATTACAACGGTATGCGTACTTTTCCCCTAGGCCGTTCTAGTTATTCGTTTCGAGCATCAGAACTGCGAAAATGTTGAGTTTCTCAAGCGTTTCTTACCTACAAACTGCCATATCTCGCGAACGGTTTGACCAATCCGCAAAATTTCTGTTGTATCTGAAAGTAGAAACTCGCCCGATTACAGCGGTATGCGTACTTTTCCCCTAGACCGTTCTAGTTATGCTTGTCGAGCATCAGAACTGCGAAAATTTTGAGTTTCTCAAGCGTTTCTTACTTCCAAACTGCCATATCTCGCGAACGGATTGACCAATCCGCAAAATTTCTGTTGCATCTGAAAGTAGAAACTCGCCCGATTACAACGGTAGGCGTACTTTTCCCCTACGCCGTTCTAGTTATTCGTTTCGAGCATCAGAACTGCGAAAATGTTGAGTTTCTCAAGCGTTTCTTACCTACAAACTGCCATATCTCGCGAACGGATTGACCAATCCGCAAAATTTCTGTTGCATCTGAAAGTAGAAACTCGCCCGATTACAGCGGTATGCGTACTTTTCCCCTAGACCGTTCTAGTTATGCTTGTCGAGCATCAGAACTGCGAAAATTTTGAGTTTCTCAAGCGTTTCTTACTTCCAAACTGCCATATCTCGCGAACGGATTGACCAATCCGCAAAATTTCTGTTGCATCTGAAAGTAGAAACTCGCCCGATTACAACGGTAGGTGTAGTTTTCCCCTAGGCCGTTCTAGTTATTCGTTTCGAGCATCAGAACTGCGAAAATTTTGAGTTTCTCAAGCGTTTCTTACCTCCAAACTGCCATATCTCGCGAAAGGAATGACCAATCCGCAAAATTTCTGTTGCATCTGAAAGTAGAAACTCGCCCGATTACAACGGTATGCGTACTTTTCCCCTAGTCCGTTCTAGTTATTCGTTTCGAGCATCAGAACTGCGAAAATTTTGAGTTTCTCAAGCGTTTCTTACCTACAAACTGCCATATCTCGCGAACGGATTGACCAATCCGCAAAATTTCTGTTGCATCTGAAAGTAGAAATTCGCCCGATTACAACGGTATGCGTACTTTTCCCCTAGACCGTTCTAGTTATGCTTGTCGAGCATCAGAACTGCGAAAATTTTGAGTTTCTCAAGCGTTTCTTACCTCCAAACTGCCATATCTCGCGAACGGATTGACCAATCCGCAAAATTTCTGTTGCATCTGAAAGTAGAAACTCGCCCGATTACAACGGTAGGTGTAGTGTTCCCCTAGGCCGTTCTGGTTATTCGTTTCGAGTATCAGAACTGTGATAATTTTGAATTTCTCGACCGTTTCTTGCCTCCAAACTGCCATATCTCGCGAACGGATTGACCAATCCGCAAAATTTCTGTTGCATCTGAAAGTAGAAAGTCGCCCGATTACAACGGTATGCGTACTTTTCCCCTAGACCGTTCTAGTTATGCTTGTCGAGCATCAGAACTGCGAAAATTTTGAGTTTCTCAAGCGTTTCTTACCTCCAAACTGCCATATCTCGCGAACGGATTGACTAATCCGCAAAATTTCTGTTGCATCTGAAAGTAGAAACTCGCCCGCTTACAACGGTATGCGTACTTTTCCCTAGGCCGTTCTAGTTATTCGTTTCGAGCATCAGAACTGCGAAAATTTTGAGTTTCTCAAGCGTTTCTTACCTCCAAACTGCCATATCTCGCGAACGTATTGACCAATCCGCAAAATTTCTGTTGCATCTGAAAGTAGAAACTCGCTCGATTACAACGGTATGCGTACGTTTCCCCAAGTCCGTTCTAGGTATTCGTTTCGAGCATTAGAACTGCGAAAATTTTGAGTTTCTCAAGCGTTTCTTACCTCCAAACTGCCATATCTCGCGAACGGATTGACCAATCCGCAAAATTTCTATTGCATCTGAAAGTAGAAGCTCGCCCGATTACAACGGTATGCGTACATTTCCCCTAGGCCGTTCTGGTTATTCGTTTCGAGTATCAGAACTGTGATAATTTTGAATTTCTCGACCGTTTCTTGCCTCCAAACTGCCATATCTCGCGAACGGATTGACCAATCCGCAAAATTTCTGTTGCATCTGAAAGTAGAAACTCGCCCGATTACAACGGTATGCGTACGTTTCCCCAAGTCCTTTCTAGTTATTCGTTTCGAGCATCAGAACTGCGAAAATTTTGAGTTTCTCAAGCGTTTCTTACCTCCAAACTGCCATATCTCGCGAACGGATTGACCAATCCGCAAAATTTCTGTTGCATCTGAAAGTAGAAACTCGCCCGATTACAACGGTATGCGTAGTTTTCCCCTAGGCCGTTCTAGTTATTCGTTTCGAGCATCAGAACTGCGAAAATGTTGAGTTTCTCAAGCGTTTCTTACCTACAAAGTGCCATATCTCGCGAACGGATTGACCAATCCGCAAAGTTTCTGTTGCATCTGAAAGTAGAAACTCGCCCGATTACAGCGGTATGCGTACTTTTCCCCTAGACCGTTCTAGTTATGCTTGTCGAGCATCAGAACTGCGAAAATTTTGAGTTTCTTAAGCGTTTCTTACTTCCAAACTGCCATATCTCGCGAACGGATTGACCATTCCGCAAAATTTCTGTTGCATCTGAAAGTAGAAACTCGCCCGATTACAACGGTAGGTGTAGTTTTCCCCTAGGCCGTTCTAGTTATTCGTTTCGAGCATCAGAACTGCGAAAATTTTGAGTTTCTCAAGCGTTTCTTACCTCCAAACTGCCATATCTCGCGAACGGATTGACCAATCCGCAAAATTGCTGTTGCATCTGAAAGTAGAAAGTCGCCCGATTACAACGGTATGCGTACTTTTCCCCTAGACCGTTCTAGTTATGCTTGTCGAGCATCAGAACTGCGAAAATTTTGAGTTTCACAAGGGTTTCTTACCTCCAAACTGCCATATCTCGCGAACGGATTGACTAATCCGCAAAATTTCTGTTGCATCTGAAAGTAGAAACTCGCCCGCTTACAACGGTATGCGTACTTTTCCCCTAGGCCGTTCTAGTTATTCGTTTCGAGCATCAGAACTGCGAAAATTTTGAGTTTCTCAAGCGTTTCTTACCTCCAAACTGCCATATCTCGCGAACGGATTGACCAATCCGCAAAATTTCTGTTGCATCTGAAGGTAGAAACTCGCCCGATTACAACGGTATGCGTACGTTTCCCCAAGTCCGTTCTAGTTATTCGTTTCGAGCATTAGAACTGCGAAAATTTTGAGTTTCTCAAGCGTTTCTTACCTCCAAACTGCCATATCTCGCGAACGGATTGACTAATCCGCAAAATTTCTGTTGCATCTGAAAGTAGAAACTCGCCCGCTTACAACGGTATGCGTACTTTTCCCCTAGGCCGTTCTAGTTATTCGTTTCGAGCATCAGAACTGCGAAAATTTTGAGTTTCTCAAGCGTTTCTTACCTCCAAACTGCCATATCTCGCGAACGGATTGACCAATCCGCAAAATTTCTGTTGCATCTGAAGGTAGAAACTCGCCCGATTACAACGGTATGCGTACGTTTCCCCAAGTCCGTTCTAGTTATTCGTTTCGAGCATTAGAACTGCGAAAATTTTGAGTTTCTCAAGCGTTTCTTACCTCCAAACTGCCATATCTCGCGAACGGATTGACCAATCCGCAAAATTTCTGTTGCATCTGAAAGTAGAAACTCGCCCGATTACAACGGTATGCGTACTTTTCCCCTAGGCCGTTCTAGTTATTCGTTTCGAGCATCAGAACTGCGAAAATGTTGAGTTTCTCAAGCGTTTCTTACCTACAAACTGCCATATCTCGCGAACGGTTTGACCAATCCGCAAAATTTCTGTTGTATCTGAAAGTAGAAACTCGCCCGATTACAGCGGTATGCGTACTTTTCCCCTAGACCGTTCTAGTTATGCTTGTCGAGCATCAGAACTGCGAAAATTTTGAGTTTCTCAAGCGTTTCTTACTTCCAAACTGCCATATCTCGCGAACGGATTGACCAATCCGCAAAATTTCTGTTGCATCTGAAAGTAGAAACTCGCCCGATTACAACGGTAGGCGTACTTTTCCCCTACGCCGTTCTAGTTATTCGTTTCGAGCATCAGAACTGCGAAAATGTTGAGTTTCTCAAGCGTTTCTTACCTACAAACTGCCATATCTCGCGAACGGATTGACCAATCCGCAAAATTTCTGTTGCATCTGAAAGTAGAAACTCGCCCGATTACAGCGGTATGCGTACTTTTCCCCTAGACCGTTCTAGTTATGCTTGTCGAGCATCAGAACTGCGAAAATTTTGAGTTTCTCAAGCGTTTCTTACTTCCAAACTGCCATATCTCGCGAACGGATTGACCAATCCGCAAAATTTCTGTTGCATCTGAAAGTAGAAACTCGCCCGATTACAACGGTAGGTGTAGTTTTCCCCTAGGCCGTTCTAGTTATTCGTTTCGAGCATCAGAACTGCGAAAATTTTGAGTTTCTCAAGCGTTTCTTACCTCCAAACTGCCATATCTCGCGAAAGGAATGACCAATCCGCAAAATTTCAGTTGCATCTGAAAGTAGAAACTCGCCCGATTACAACGGTATGCGTACTTTTCCCCTAGTCCGTTCTAGTTATTCGTTTCGAGCATCAGAACTGCGAAAATTTTGAGTTTCTCAAGCGTTTCTTACCTACAAACTGCCATATCTCGCGAACGGATTGACCAATCCGCAAAATTTCTGTTGCATCTGAAAGTAGAAATTCGCCCGATTACAACGGTATGCGTACTTTTCCCCTAGACCGTTCTAGTTATGCTTGTCGAGCATCAGAACTGCGAAAATTTTGAATTTCTCTAGCGTTTCTTACCTCCAAACTGCCATATCTCGCGAACGGATTGACCAATCCGCAAAATTTCTGTTGCATCTGAAAGTAGAAACTCGCCCGATTACAACGGTAGGTGTAGTGTTCCCCTAGGCCGTTCTGGTTATTCGTTTCGAGTATCAGAACTGTGATAATTTTGAATTTCTCGACCGTTTCTTGCCTCCAAACTGCCATATCTCGCGAACGGATTGACCAATCCGCAAAATTTCTGTTGCATCTGAAAGTAGAAAGTCGCCCGATTACAACGGTATGCGTACTTTTCCCCTAGACCGTTCTAGTTATGCTTGTCGAGCATCAGAACTGCGAAAATTTTGAGTTTCTCAAGCGTTTCTTACCTCCAAACTGCCATATCTCGCGAACGGATTGACTAATCCGCAAAATTTCTGTTGCATCTGAAAGTAGAAACTTGCCCGCTTACAACGGTATGCGTACTTTTCCCTAGGCCGTTCTAGTTATTCGTTTCGAGCATCAGAACTGCGAAAATTTTGAGTTTCTCAAGCGTTTCTTACCTCCAAACTGCCATATCTCGCGAACGGATTGACTAATCCGCAAAATTTCTGTTGCATCTGAAAGTAGAAACTCGCCCGCTTACAACGGTATGCGTACTTTTCCCTAGGCCGTTCTAGTTATTCGTTTCGAGCATTAGAACTGCGAAAATTTTGAGTTTCTCAAGCGTTTCTTACCTCCAAACTGCCATATCTCGCGAACGTATTGACCAATCCGCAAAATTTCTGTTGCATCTGAAAGTAGAAACTCGCTCGATTACAACGGTATGCGTACGTTTCCCCAAGTCCGTTCTAGGTATTCGTTTCGAGCATTAGAACTGCGAAAATTTTGAGTTTCTCAAGCGTTTCTTACCTCCAAACTGCCATATCTCGCGAACGGATTGACCAATCCGCAAAATTTCTGTTGCATCTGAAAGTAGAAACTCGCTCGATTACAACGGTATGCGTACGTTTCCCCAAGTCCGTTCTAGGTATTCGTTTCGAGCATTAGAACTGCGAAAATTTTGAGTTTCTCAAGCGTTTCTTACCTCCAAACTGCCATATCTCGCGAACGGATTGACTAATCCGCAAAATTTCTGTTGCATCTGAAAGTAGAAACTCGCCCGCTTACAACGGTATGCGTACTTTTCCCCTAGGCCGTTCTAGTTATTCGTTTCGAGCATCAGAACTGCGAAAATTTTGAGTTTCTCAAGCGTTTCTGACCTCCAAACTGCCATATCTCGCGAACGGATTGACCAATCCGCAAAATTTCTGTTGCATCTGAAGGTAGAAACTCGCCCGATTACAACGGTATGCGTACGTTTCCCCAAGTCCGTTCTAGTTATTCGTTTCGAGCATTAGAACTGCGAAAATTTTGAGTTTCTCAAGCGTTTCTTACCTCCAAACTGCCATATCTCGCGAACGGATTGACCAATCCGCAAAATTTCTGTTGCATCTGAAAGTAGAAACTCGCCCGATTACAACGGTATGCGTACTTTTCCCCTAGGCCGTTCTAGTTATTCGTTTCGAGCATCAGAACTGCGAAAATGTTGAGTTTCTCAAGCGTTTCTTACCTACAAACTGCCATATCTCGCGAACGGTTTGACCAATCCGCAAAATTTCTGTTGTATCTGAAAGTAGAAACTCGCCCGATTACAGCGGTATGCGTACTTTTCCCCTAGACCGTTCTAGTTATGCTTGTCGAGCATCAGAACTGCGAAAATTTTGAGTTTCGCAAGCGTTTCTTACTTCCAAACTGCCATATCTCGCGAACGGATTGACCAATCCGCAAAATTTCTGTTGCATCTGAAAGTAGAAACTCGCCCGATTACAACGGTAGGCGTACTTTTCCCCTACGCCGTTCTAGTTATTCGTTTCGAGCATCAGAACTGCGAAAATGTTGAGTTTCTCAAGCGTTTCTTACCTACAAACTGCCATATCTCGCGAACGGATTGACCAATCCGCAAAATTTCTGTTGCATCTGAAAGTAGAAACTCGCCCGATTACAGCGGTATGCGTACTTTTCCCCTAGACCGTTCTGGTTATGCTTGTCGAGCATCAGAACTGCGAAAATTTTGAGTTTCTCAAGCGTTTCTTACTTCCAAACTGCCATATCTCGCGAACGGATTGACCAATCCGCAAAATTTCTGTTGCATCTGAAAGTAGAAACTCGCCCGATTACAACGGTAGGTGTAGTTTTCCCCTAGGCCGTTCTAGTTATTCGTTTCGAGCATCAGAACTGCGAAAATTTTGAGTTTCTCAAGCGTTTCTTACCTCCAAACTGCCATATCTCGCGAAAGGAATGACCAATCCGCAAAATTTCTGTTGCATCTGAAAGTAGAAACTCGCCCGATTACAACGGTATGCGTACTTTTCCCCTAGTCCGTTCTAGTTATTCGTTTCGAGCATCAGAACTGCGAAAATTTTGAGTTTCTCAAGCGTTTCTTACCTACAAACTGCCATATCTCGCGAACGGATTGACCAATCCGCAAAATTTCTGTTGCATCTGAAAGTAGAAATTCGCCCGATTACAACGGTATGCGTACTTTTCCCCTAGACCGTTCTAGTTATGCTTGTCGAGCATCAGAACTGCGAAAATTTTGAGTTCCTCAAGCGTTTCTTACCTCCAAACTGCCATATCTCGCGAACGGATTGACCAATCCGCAAAATTTCTGTTGCATCTGAAAGTAGAAACTCGCCCGATTACAACGGTAGGTGTAGTGTTCCCCTAGGCCGTTCTGGTTATTCGTTTCGAGTATCAGAACTGTGATAATTTTGAATTTCTCGACCGTTTCTTGCCTCCAAACTGCCATATCTCGCGAACGGATTGACCAATCCGCAAAATTTCTGTTGCATCTGAAAGTAGAAAGTCGCCCGATTACAACGGTATGCGTACTTTTCCCCTAGACCGTTCTAGTTATGCTTGTCGAGCATCAGAACTGCCAAAATTTTGAGTTTCTCAAGCGTTTCTTACCTCCAAACTGCCATATCTCGCGAACGGATTGACTAATCCGCAAAATTTCTGTTGCATCTGAAAGTAGAAACTCGCCCGCTTACAACGGTATGCGTACTTTTCCCTAGGCCGTTCTAGTTATTCGTTTCGAGCATCAGAACTGCGAAAATTTTGAGTTTCTCAAGCGTTTCTTACCTCCAAACTGCCATATCTCGCGAACGGATTGACCAATCCGCAAAATTTCTCTTGCATCTGAAAGTAGAAACTCGCTCGATTACAACGGTATGCGTACGTTTCCCCAAGTCCGTTCTAGTTATTCGTTTCGAGCATTAGAACTGCGAAAATTTTGAGTTTCTCAAGCGTTTCTTACCTCCAAACTGCCATATCTCGCGAACGGATTGACCATTCCGCAAAATTTCTGTTGCATCTGAAAGTAGAAACTCGCCCGATTACAACGGTATGCGTACATTTCCCCTAGGCCGTTCTGGTTATTCGTTTCGAGTATCAGAACTGTGATAATTTTGAATTTCTCGACCGTTTCTTGCCTCCAAACTGCCATATCTCGCGAACGGATTGACCAATCCGCAAAATTTCTGTTGCATCTGAAAGTAGAAACTCGCCCGATTACAACGGTATGCGTACGTTTCCCCAAGTCCTTTCTAGTTATTCGTTTCGAGCATCAGAACTGCGAAAATTTTGAGTTTCTCAAGCGTTTCTTACCTCCAAACTGCCATATCTCGCGAACGGATTGACCAATCCGCAAAATTTCTGTTGCATCTGAAAGTAGAAACTCGCCCGATTACAACGGTATGCGTAGTTTTCCCCTAGGCCGTTCTAGTTATTCGTTTCGAGCATCAGAACTGCGAAAATGTTGAGTTTCTCAAGCGTTTCTTACCTACAAACTGCCATATCTCGCGAACGGATTGACCAATCCGCAAAGTTTCTGTTGCATCTGAAAGTAGAAACTCGCCCGATTACAGCGGTATGCGTACTTTTCCCCTAGACCGTTCTAGTTATGCTTGTCGAGCATCAGAACTGCGAAAATTTTGAGTTTCTTAAGCGTTTCTTACTTCCAAACTGCCATATCTCGCGAACGGATTGACCATTCCGCAAAATTTCTGTTGCATCTGAAAGTAGAAACTCGCCCGATTACAACGGTAGGTGTAGTTTTCCCCTAGGCCGTTCTAGTTATTCGTTTCGAGCATCAGAACTGCGAAAATGTTGAGTTTCTCAAGCGTTTCTTACCTACAAACTGCCATATCTCGCGAACGGATTGACCAATCCGCAAAATTTCTGTTGCATCTGAAAGTAGAAACTCGCCCGATTACAGCGGTATGCGTACTTTTCCCCTAGACCGTTCTAGTTATGCTTGTCGAGCATCAGAACTGCGAAAATTTTGAGTTTCTCAAGCGTTTCTTACTTCCAAACTGCCATATCTCGCGAACGGATTGACCAATCCGCAAAATTTCTGTTGCATCTGAAAGTAGAAACTCGCCCGATTACAACGGTAGGTGTAGTTTTCCCCTAGGCCGTTCTAGTTATTCGTTTCGAGCATCAGAACTGCGAAAATTTTGAGTTTCTCAAGCGTTTCTTACCTCCAAACTGCCATATCTCGCGAAAGGAATGACCAATCCGCAAAATTTCTGTTGCATCTGAAAGTAGAAACTCGCCCGATTACAACGGTATGCGTACTTTTCCCCTAGTCCGTTCTAGTTATTCGTTTCGAGCATCAGAACTGCGAAAATTTTGAGTTTCTCAAGCGTTTCTTACCTACAAACTGCCATATCTCGCGAACGGATTGACCAATCCGCAAAATTTCTGTTGCATCTGAAAGTAGAAATTCGCCCGATTACAACGGTATGCGTACTTTTCCCCTAGACCGTTCTAGTTATGCTTGTCGAGCATCAGAACTGCGAAAATTTTGAGTTTCTCAAGCGTTTCTTACCTCCAAACTGCCATATCTCGCGAACGGATTGACCAATCCGCAAAATTTCTGTTGCATCTGAAAGTAGAAACTCGCCCGATTACAACGGTAGGTGTAGTGTTCCCCTAGGCCGTTCTGGTTATTCGTTTCGAGTATCAGAACTGTGATAATTTTGAATTTCTCGACCGTTTCTTGCCTCCAAACTGCCATATCTCGCGAACGGATTGACCAATCCGCAAAATTTCTGTTGCATCTGAAAGTAGAAAGTCGCCCGATTACAACGGTATGCGTACTTTTCCCCTAGACCGTTCTAGTTATGCTTGTCGAGCATCAGAACTGCCAAAATTTTGAGTTTCTCAAGCGTTTCTTACCTCCAAACTGCCATATCTCGCGAACGGATTGACTAATCCGCAAAATTTCTGTTGCATCTGAAAGTAGAAACTCGCCCGCTTACAACGGTATGCGTACTTTTCCCTAGGCCGTTCTAGTTATTCGTTTCGAGCATCAGAACTGCGAAAATTTTGAGTTTCTCAAGCGTTTCTTACCTCCAAACTGCCATATCTCGCGAACGGATTGACCAATCCGCAAAATTTCTCTTGCATCTGAAAGTAGAAACTCGCTCGATTACAACGGTATGCGTACGTTTCCCCAAGTCCGTTCTAGTTATTCGTTTCGAGCATTAGAACTGCGAAAATTTTGAGTTTCTCAAGCGTTTCTTACCTCCAAACTGCCATATCTCGCGAACGGATTGACCATTCCGCAAAATTTCTGTTGCATCTGAAAGTAGAAACTCGCCCGATTACAACGGTATGCGTACATTTCCCCTAGGCCGTTCTGGTTATTCGTTTCGAGTATCAGAACTGTGATAATTTTGAATTTCTCGACCGTTTCTTGCCTCCAAACTGCCATATCTCGCGAACGGATTGACCAATCCGCAAAATTTCTGTTGCATCTGAAAGTAGAAACTCGCCCGATTACAACGGTATGCGTACGTTTCCCCAAGTCCTTTCTAGTTATTCGTTTCGAGCATCAGAACTGCGAAAATTTTGAGTTTCTCAAGCGTTTCTTACCTCCAAACTGCCATATCTCGCGAACGGATTGACCAATCCGCAAAATTTCTGTTGCATCTGAAAGTAGAAACTCGCCCGATTACAACGGTATGCGTAGTTTTCCCCTAGGCCGTTCTAGTTATTCGTTTCGAGCATCAGAACTGCGAAAATGTTGAGTTTCTCAAGCGTTTCTTACCTACAAACTGCCATATCTCGCGAACGGATTGACCAATCCGCAAAGTTTCTGTTGCATCTGAAAGTAGAAACTCGCCCGATTACAGCGGTATGCGTACTTTTCCCCTAGACCGTTCTAGTTATGCTTGTCGAGCATCAGAACTGCGAAAATTTTGAGTTTCTTAAGCGTTTCTTACTTCCAAACTGCCATATCTCGCGAACGGATTGACCATTCCGCAAAATTTCTGTTGCATCTGAAAGTAGAAACTCGCCCGATTACAACGGTAGGTGTAGTTTTCCCCTAGGCCGTTCTAGTTATTCGTTTCGAGCATCAGAACTGCGAAAATTTTGAGTTTCTCAAGCGTTTCTTACATCCAAACTGCCATATCTCGCGAACGGATTGACCAATCCGCAAAATTTCTGTTGCATCTGAAAGTAGAAACTCGCCCGATTACAGCGGTATGCGTACTTTTCCCCTAGACCGTTCTAGTTATGCTTGTCGAGCATCAGAACTGCGAAAATTTTGAGTTTCTCAAGCGTTTCTTACTTCCAAACTGCCATATCTCGCGAACGGATTGACCAATCCGCAAAATTTCTGTTGCATCTGAAAGTAGAAACTCGCCCGATTACAACGGTAGGTGTAGTTTTCCCCTAGGCCGTTCTAGTTATTCGTTTCGAGCATCAGAACTGCGAAAATTTTGAGTTTCTCAAGCGTTTCTTACCTCCAAACTGCCATATCTCGCGAAAGGAATGACCAATCCGCAAAATTTCTGTTGCATCTGAAAGTAGAAACTCGCCCGATTACAACGGTATGCGTACTTTTCCCCTAGTCCGTTCTAGTTATTCGTTTCGAGCATCAGAACTGCGAAAATTTTGAGTTTCTCAAGCGTTTCTTACCTACAAACTGCCATATCTCGCGAACGGATTGACCAATCCGCAAAATTTCTGTTGCATCTGAAAGTAGAAATTCGCCCGATTACAACGGTATGCGTACTTTTCCCCTAGACCGTTCTAGTTATGCTTGTCGAGCATCAGAACTGCGAAAATTTTGAATTTCTCTAGCGTTTCTTACCTCCAAACTGCCATATCTCGCGAACGGATTGACCAATCCGCAAAATTTCTGTTGCATCTGAAAGTAGAAACTCGCCCGATTACAACGGTAGGTGTAGTGTTCCCCTAGGCCGTTCTGGTTATTCGTTTCGAGTATCAGAACTGTGATAATTTTGAATTTCTCGACCGTTTCTTGCCTCCAAACTGCCATATCTCGCGAACGGATTGACCAATCCGCAAAATTTCTGTTGCATCTGAAAGTAGAAAGTCGCCCGATTACAACGGTATGCGTACTTTTCCCCTAGACCGTTCTAGTTATGCTTGTCGAGCATCAGAACTGCGAAAATTTTGAGTTTCTCAAGCGTTTCTTACCTCCAAACTGCCATATCTCGCGAACGGATTGACTAATCCGCAAAATTTCTGTTGCATCTGAAAGTAGAAACTCGCCCGCTTACAACGGTATGCGTACTTTTCCCTAGGCCGTTCTAGTTATTCGTTTCGAGCATCAGAACTGCGAAAATGTTGAGTTTCTCAAGCGTTTCTTACCTACAAACTGCCATATCTCGCGAACGGATTGACCAATCCGCAAAGTTTCTGTTGCATCTGAAAGTAGAAACTCGCCCGATTACAGCGGTATGCGTACTTTTCCCCTAGACCGTTCTAGTTATGCTTGTCGAGCATCAGAACTGCGAAAATTTTGAGTTTCTTAAGCGTTTCTTACTTCCAAACTGCCATATCTCGCGAACGGATTGACCATTCCGCAAAATTTCTGTTGCATCTGAAAGTAGAAACTCGCCCGATTACAACGGTAGGTGTAGTTTTCCCCTAGGCCGTTCTAGTTATTCGTTTCGAGCATCAGAACTGCGAAAATTTTGAGTTTCTCAAGCGTTTCTTACATCCAAACTGCCATATCTCGCGAACGGATTGACCAATCCGCAAAATTTCTGTTGCATCTGAAAGTAGAAACTCGCCCGATTACAGCGGTATGCGTACTTTTCCCCTAGACCGTTCTAGTTATGCTTGTCGAGCATCAGAACTGCGAAAATTTTGAGTTTCTCAAGCGTTTCTTACTTCCAAACTGCCATATCTCGCGAACGGATTGACCAATCCGCAAAATTTCTGTTGCATCTGAAAGTAGAAACTCGCCCGATTACAACGGTAGGTGTAGTTTTCCCCTAGGCCGTTCTAGTTATTCGTTTCGAGCATCAGAACTGCGAAAATTTTGAGTTTCTCAAGCGTTTCTTACCTACAAACTGCCATATCTCGCGAACGGATTGACCAATCCGCAAAATTTCTGTTGCATCTGAAAGTAGAAATTCGCCCGATTACAACGGTATGCGTACTTTTCCCCTAGACCGTTATAGTTATGCTTGTCGAGCATCAGAACTGCCAAAATTTTGAATTTCTCTAGCGTTTCTTACCTCCAAACTGCCATATCTCGCGAACGGATTGACCAATCCGCAAAATTTCTGTTGCATCTGAAAGTAGAAACTCGCCCGATTACAACGGTAGGTGTAGTGTTCCCCTAGGCCGTTCTGGTTATTCGTTTCGAGTATCAGAACTGTGATAATTTTGAATTTCTCGACCGTTTCTTGCCTCCAAACTGCCATATCTCGCGAACGGATTGACCAATCCGCAAAATTTCTGTTGCATCTGAAAGTAGAAAGTCGCCCGATTACAACGGTATGCGTACTTTTCCCCTAGACCGTTCTAGTTATGCTTGTCGAGCATCAGAACTGCGAAAATTTTGAGTTTCTCAAGCGTTTCTTCCATCCAAACTGCCATATCTCGCGAACGGATTGACTAATCCGCAAAATTTCTGTTGCATCTGAAAGTAGAAACTCGCCCGCTTACAACGGTATGCGTACTTTTCCCTAGGCCGTTCTAGTTATTCGTTTCGAGCATCAGAACTGCGAAAATTTTGAGTTTCTCAAGCGTTTCTTACCTCCAAACTGCCATATCTCGCGAACGGATTGACTAATCCGCAAAATTTCTGTTGCATCTGAAAGTAGAAACTCGCCCGCTTACAACGGTATGCGTACTTTTCCCTAGGCCGTTCTAGTTATTCGTTTCGAGCATCAGAACTGCGAAAATTTTGAGTTTCTCAAGCGTTTCTTACCTCCAAACTGCCATATCTCGCGAACGTATTGACCAATCCGCAAAATTTCTGTTGCATCTGAAAGTAGAAACTCGCTCGATTACAACGGTATGCGTACGTTTCCCCAAGTCCGTTCTAGGTATTCGTTTCGAGCATTAGAACTGCGAAAATTTTGAGTTTCTCAAGCGTTTCTTACCTCCAAACTGCCATATCTCGCGAACGGATTGACCAATCCGCAAAATTTCTGTTGCATCTGAAAGTAGAAACTCGCTCGATTACAACGGTATGCGTACGTTTCCCCAAGTCCGTTCTAGGTATTCGTTTCGAGCATTAGAACTGCGAAAATTTTGAGTTTCTCAAGCGTTTCTTACCTCCAAACTGCCATATCTCGCGAACGGATTGACTAATCCGCAAAATTTCTGTTGCATCTGAAAGTAGAAACTCGCCCGCTTACAACGGTATGCGTACTTTTCCCCTAGGCCGTTCTAGTTATTCGTTTCGAGCATCAGAACTGCGAAAATTTTGAGTTTCTCAAGCGTTTCTGACCTCCAAACTGCCATATCTCGCGAACGGATTGACCAATCCGCAAAATTTCTGTTGCATCTGAAGGTAGAAACTCGCCCGATTACAACGGTATGCGTACGTTTCCCCAAGTCCGTTCTAGTTATTCGTTTCGAGCATTAGAACTGCGAAAATTTTGAGTTTCTCAAGCGTTTCTTACCTCCAAACTGCCATATCTCGCGAACGGATTGACCAATCCGCAAAATTTCTGTTGCATCTGAAAGTAGAAACTCGCCCGATTACAACGGTATGCGTACTTTTCCCCTAGGCCGTTCTAGTTATTCGTTTCGAGCATCAGAACTGCGAAAATGTTGAGTTTCTCAAGCGTTTCTTACCTACAAACTGCCATATCTCGCGAACGGATTGACCAATCCGCAAAATTTCTGTTGCATCTGAAAGTAGAAACTCGCCCGATTACAGCGGTATGCGTACTTTTCCCCTAGACCGTTCTAGTTATGCTTGTCGAGCATCAGAACTGCGAAAATTTTGAGTTTCTCAAGCGTTTCTTACTTCCAAACTGCCATATCTCGCGAACGGATTGACCAATCCGCAAAATTTCTGTTGCATCTGAAAGTAGAAACTCGCCCGATTACAACGGTAGGTGTAGTTTTCCCCTAGGCCGTTCTAGTTATTCGTTTCGAGCATCAGAACTGCGAAAATTTTGAGTTTCTCAAGCGTTTCTTACCTCCAAACTGCCATATCTCGCGAAAGGAATGACCAATCCGCAAAATTTCTGTTGCATCTGAAAGTAGAAACTCGCCCGATTACAACGGTATGCGTACTTTTCCCCTAGTCCGTTCTAGTTATTCGTTTCGAGCATCAGAACTGCGAAAATTTTGAGTTTCTCAAGCGTTTCTTACCTACAAACTGCCATATCTCGCGAACGGATTGACCAATCCGCAAAATTTCTGTTGCATCTGAAAGTAGAAATTCGCCCGATTACAACGGTATGCGTACTTTTCCCCTAGACCGTTCTAGTTATGCTTGTCGAGCATCAGAACTGCGAAAATTTTGAATTTCTCTAGCGTTTCTTACCTCCAAACTGCCATATCTCGCGAACGGATTGACCAATCCGCAAAATTTCTGTTGCATCTGAAAGTAGAAACTCGCCCGATTACAACGGTAGGTGTAGTGTTCCCCTAGGCCGTTCTGGTTATTCGTTTCGAGTATCAGAACTGTGATAATTTTGAATTTCTCGACCGTTTCTTGCCTCCAAACTGCCATATCTCGCGAACGGATTGACCAATCCGCAAAATTTCTGTTGCATCTGAAAGTAGAAAGTCGCCCGATTACAACGGTATGCGTACTTTTCCCCTAGACCGTTCTAGTTATGCTTGTCGAGCATCAGAACTGCGAAAATTTTGAGTTTCTCAAGCGTTTCTTACCTCCAAACTGCCATATCTCGCGAACGGATTGACTAATCCGCAAAATTTCTGTTGCATCTGAAAGTAGAAACTCGCCCGCTTACAACGGTATGCGTACTTTTCCCTAGGCCGTTCTAGTTATTCGTTTCGAGCATCAGAACTGCGAAAATGTTGAGTTTCTCAAGCGTTTCTTACCTACAAACTGCCATATCTCGCGAACGGATTGACCAATCCGCAAAGTTTCTGTTGCATCTGAAAGTAGAAACTCGCCCGATTACAGCGGTATGCGTACTTTTCCCCTAGACCGTTCTAGTTATGCTTGTCGAGCATCAGAACTGCGAAAATTTTGAGTTTCTTAAGCGTTTCTTACTTCCAAACTGCCATATCTCGCGAACGGATTGACCATTCCGCAAAATTTCTGTTGCATCTGAAAGTAGAAACTCGCCCGATTACAACGGTAGGTGTAGTTTTCCCCTAGGCCGTTCTAGTTATTCGTTTCGAGCATCAGAACTGCGAAAATTTTGAGTTTCTCAAGCGTTTCTTACATCCAAACTGCCATATCTCGCGAACGGATTGACCAATCCGCAAAATTTCTGTTGCATCTGAAAGTAGAAACTCGCCCGATTACAGCGGTATGCGTACTTTTCCCCTAGACCGTTCTAGTTATGCTTGTCGAGCATCAGAACTGCGAAAATTTTGAGTTTCTCAAGCGTTTCTTACTTCCAAACTGCCATATCTCGCGAACGGATTGACCAATCCGCAAAATTTCTGTTGCATCTGAAAGTAGAAACTCGCCCGATTACAACGGTAGGTGTAGTTTTCCCCTAGGCCGTTCTAGTTATTCGTTTCGAGCATCAGAACTGCGAAAATTTTGAGTTTCTCAAGCGTTTCTTACCTCCAAACTGCCATATCTCGCGAAAGGAATGACCAATCCGCAAAATTTCTGTTGCATCTGAAAGTAGAAACTCGCCCGATTACAACGGTATGCGTACTTTTCCCCTAGTCCGTTCTAGTTATTCGTTTCGAGCATCAGAACTGCGAAAATTTTGAGTTTCTCAAGCGTTTCTTACCTACAAACTGCCATATCTCGCGAACGGATTGACCAATCCGCAAAATTTCTGTTGCATCTGAAAGTAGAAATTCGCCCGATTACAACGGTATGCGTACTTTTCCCCTAGACCGTTATAGTTATGCTTGTCGAGCATCAGAACTGCGAAAATTTTGAATTTCTCTAGCGTTTCTTACCTCCAAACTGCCATATCTCGCGAACGGATTGACCAATCCGCAAAATTTCTGTTGCATCTGAAAGTAGAAACTCGCCCGATTACAACGGTAGGTGTAGTGTTCCCCTAGGCCGTTCTGGTTATTCGTTTCGAGTATCAGAACTGTGATAATTTTGAATTTCTCGACCGTTTCTTGCCTCCAAACTGCCATATCTCGCGAACGGATTGACCAATCCGCAAAATTTCTGTTGCATCTGAAAGTAGAAAGTCGCCCGATTACAACGGTATGCGTACTTTTCCCCTAGACCGTTCTAGTTATGCTTGTCGAGCATCAGAACTGCGAAAATTTTGAGTTTCTCAAGCGTTTCTTACCTCCAAACTGCCATATCTCGCGAACGGATTGACTAATCCGCAAAATTTCTGTTGCATCTGAAAGTAGAAACTCGCCCGCTTACAACGGTATGCGTACATTTCCCTAGGCCGTTCTAGTTATTCGTTTCGAGCATCAGAACTGCGAAAATTTTGAGTTTCTCAAGCGTTTCTTACCTCCAAACTGCCATATCTCGCGAACGTATTGACCAATCCGCAAAATTTCTGTTGCATCTGAAAGTAGAAACTCGCTCGATTACAACGGTATGCGTACGTTTCCCCAAGTCCGTTCTAGGTATTCGTTTCGAGCATTAGAACTGCGAAAATTTTGAGTTTCTCAAGCGTTTCTTAC
Organism: Ptiloglossa arizonensis; assembly: GCF_051014685.1. Taxonomy (NCBI): domain Eukaryota; kingdom Metazoa; phylum Arthropoda; class Insecta; order Hymenoptera; family Colletidae; genus Ptiloglossa; species Ptiloglossa arizonensis. The sequence goes on from NW_027479096.1 coordinate 222,952, forward strand.
CTCCAAACTGCCATATCTCGCGAACGGATTGACCAATCCGCAAAATTTCTGTTGCATCTGAAAGTAGAAACTCGCTCGATTACAACGGTATGCGTACGTTTCCCCAAGTCCGTTCTAGGTATTCGTTTCGAGCATTAGAACTGCGAAAATTTTGAGTTTCTCAAGCGTTTCTTACCTCCAAACTGCCATATCTCGCGAACGGATTGACTAATCCGCAAAATTTCTGTTGCATCTGAAAGTAGAAACTCGCCCGCTTACAACGGTATGCGTACTTTTCCCCTAGGCCGTTCTAGTTATTCGTTTCGAGCATCAGAACTGCGAAAATTTTGAGTTTCTCAAGCGTTTCTGACCTCCAAACTGCCATATCTCGCGAACGGATTGACCAATCCGCAAAATTTCTGTTGCATCTGAAGGTAGAAACTCGCCCGATTACAACGGTATGCGTACGTTTCCCCAAGTCCGTTCTAGTTATTCGTTTCGAGCATTAGAACTGCGAAAATTTTGAGTTTCTCAAGCGTTTCTTACCTCCAAACTGCCATATCTCGCGAACGGATTGACCAATCCGCAAAATTTCTGTTGCATCTGAAAGTAGAAACTCGCCCGATTACAACGGTATGCGTACTTTTCCCCTAGGCCGTTCTAGTTATTCGTTTCGTGCATCAGAACTGCGAAAATGTTGAGTTTCTCAAGCGTTTCTTACCTACAAACTGCCATATCTCGCGAACGGATTGACCAATCCGCAAAATTTCTGTTGCATCTGAAAGTAGAAACTCGCCCGATTACAGCGGTATGCGTACTTTTCCCCTAGACCGTTCTAGTTATGCTTGTCGAGCATCAGAACTGCGAAAATTTTGAGTTTCTCAAGCGTTTCTTACTTCCAAACTGCCATATCTCGCGAACGGATTGACCAATCCGCAAAATTTCTGTTGCATCTGAAAGTAGAAACTCGCCCGATTACAACGGTAGGTGTAGTTTTCCCCTAGGCCGTTCTAGTTATTCGTTTCGAGCATCAGAACTGCGAAAATTTTGAGTTTCTCAAGCGTTTCTTACCTCCAAACTGCCATATCTCGCGAAAGGAATGACCAATCCGCAAAATTTCTGTTGCATCTGAAAGTAGAAACTCGCCCGATTACAACGGTATGCGTACTTTTCCCCTAGTCCGTTCTAGTTATTCGTTTCGAGCATCAGAACTGCGAAAATTTTGAGTTTCTCAAGCGTTTCTTACCTACAAACTGCCATATCTCGCGAACGGATTGACCAATCCGCAAAGTTTCTGTTGCATCTGAAAGTAGAAACTCGCCCGATTACAGCGGTATGCGTACTTTTCCCCTAGACCGTTCTAGTTATGCTTGTCGAGCATCAGAACTGCGAAAATTTTGAGTTTCTTAAGCGTTTCTTACTTCCAAACTGCCATATCTCGCGAACGGATTGACCATTCCGCAAAATTTCTGTTGCATCTGAAAGTAGAAACTCGCCCGATTACAACGGTAGGTGTAGTTTTCCCCTAGGCCGTTCTAGTTATTCGTTTCGAGCATCAGAACTGCGAAAATTTTGAGTTTCTCAAGCGTTTCTTACATCCAAACTGCCATATCTCGCGAACGGATTGACCAATCCGCAAAATTTCTGTTGCATCTGAAAGTAGAAACTCGCCCGATTACAGCGGTATGCGTACTTTTCCCCTAGACCGTTCTAGTTATGCTTGTCGAGCATCAGAACTGCGAAAATTTTGAGTTTCTCAAGCGTTTCTTACTTCCAAACTGCCATATCTCGCGAACGGATTGACCAATCCGCAAAATTTCTGTTGCATCTGAAAGTAGAAACTCGCCCGATTACAACGGTAGGTGTAGTTTTCCCCTAGGCCGTTCTAGTTATTCGTTTCGAGCATCAGAACTGCGAAAATTTTGAGTTTCTCAAGCGTTTCTTACCTCCAAACTGCCATATCTCGCGAAAGGAATGACCAATCCGCAAAATTTCTGTTGCATCTGAAAGTAGAAACTCGCCCGATTACAACGGTATGCGTACTTTTCCCCTAGTCCGTTCTAGTTATTCGTTTCGAGCATCAGAACTGCGAAAATTTTGAGTTTCTCAAGCGTTTCTTACCTACAAACTGCCATATCTCGCGAACGGATTGACCAATCCGCAAAATTTCTGTTGCATCTGAAAGTAGAAATTCGCCCGATTACAACGGTATGCGTACTTTTCCCCTAGACCGTTCTAGTTATGCTTGTCGAGCATCAGAACTGCGAAAATTTTGAATTTCTCTAGCGTTTCTTACCTCCAAACTGCCATATCTCGCGAACGGATTGACCAATCCGCAAAATTTCTGTTGCATCTGAAAGTAGAAACTCGCCCGATTACAACGGTAGGTGTAGTGTTCCCCTAGGCCGTTCTGGTTATTCGTTTCGAGTATCAGAACTGTGATAATTTTGAATTTCTCGACCGTTTCTTGCCTCCAAACTGCCATATCTCGCGAACGGATTGACCAATCCGCAAAATTTCTGTTGCATCTGAAAGTAGAAAGTCGCCCGATTACAACGGTATGCGTACTTTTCCCCTAGACCGTTCTAGTTATGCTTGTCGAGCATCAGAACTGCGAAAATTTTGAGTTTCTCAAGCGTTTCTTACCTCCAAACTGCCATATCTCGCGAACGGATTGACTAATCCGCAAAATTTCTGTTGCATCTGAAAGTAGAAACTCGCCCGCTTACAACGGTATGCGTACTTTTCCCTAGGCCGTTCTAGTTATTCGTTTCGAGCATCAGAACTGCGAAAATTTTGAGTTTCTCAAGCGTTTCTTACCTCCAAACTGCCATATCTCGCGAACGTATTGACCAATCCGCAAAATTTCTGTTGCATCTGAAAGTAGAAACTCGCTCGATTACAACGGTATGCGTACGTTTCCCCAAGTCCGTTCTAGGTATTCGTTTCGAGCATTAGAACTGCGAAAATTTTGAGTTTCTCAAGCGTTTCTTACCTCCAAACTGCCATATCTCGCGAACGGATTGACCAATCCGCAAAATTTCTGTTGCATCTGAAAGTAGAAACTCGCTCGATTACAACGGTATGCGTACGTTTCCCCAAGTCCGTTCTAGGTATTCGTTTCGAGCATTAGAACTGCGAAAATTTTGAGTTTCTCAAGCGTTTCTTACCTCCAAACTGCCATATCTCGCGAACGGATTGACTAATCCGCAAAATTTCTGTTGCATCTGAAAGTAGAAACTCGCCCGCTTACAACGGTATGCGTACTTTTCCCCTAGGCCGTTCTAGTTATTCGTTTCGAGCATCAGAACTGCGAAAATTTTGAGTTTCTCAAGCGTTTCTGACCTCCAAACTGCCATATCTCGCGAACGGATTGACCAATCCGCAAAATTTCTGTTGCATCTGAAGGTAGAAACTCGCCCGATTACAACGGTATGCGTACGTTTCCCCAAGTCCGTTCTAGTTATTCGTTTCGAGCATTAGAACTGCGAAAATTTTGAGTTTCTCAAGCGTTTCTTACCTCCAAACTGCCATATCTCGCGAACGGATTGACCAATCCGCAAAATTTCTGTTGCATCTGAAAGTAGAAACTCGCCCGATTACAACGGTATGCGTACTTTTCCCCTAGGCCGTTCTAGTTATTCGTTTCGAGCATCAGAACTGCGAAAATGTTGAGTTTCTCAAGCGTTTCTTACCTACAAACTGCCATATCTCGCGAACGGTTTGACCAATCCGCAAAATTTCTGTTGTATCTGAAAGTAGAAACTCGCCCGATTACAGCGGTATGCGTACTTTTCCCCTAGACCGTTCTAGTTATGCTTGTCGAGCATCAGAACTGCGAAAATTTGAGTTTCTCAAGCGTTTCTTACTTCCAAACTGCCATATCTCGCGAACGGATTGACCAATCCGCAAAATTTCTGTTGCATCTGAAAGTAGAAACTCGCCCGATTACAACGGTAGGCGTACTTTTCCCTTACGCCGTTCTAGTTATTCGTTTCGAGCATCAGAACTGCGAAAATGTTGAGTTTCTCAAGCGTTTCTTACCTACAAACTGCCATATCTCGCGAACGGATTGACCAATCCGCAAAATTTCTGTTGCATCTGAAAGTAGAAACTCGCCCGATTACAGCGGTATGCGTACTTTTCCCCTAGACCGTTCTAGTTATGCTTGTCGAGCATCAGAACTGCGAAAATTTTGAGTTTCTCAAGCGTTTCTTACTTCCAAACTGCCATATCTCGCGAACGGATTGACCAATCCGCAAAATTTCTGTTGCATCTGAAAGTAGAAACTCGCCCGATTACAACGGTAGGTGTAGTTTTCCCCTAGGCCGTTCTAGTTATTCGTTCGAGCATCAGAACTGCGAAAATTTTGAGTTTCTCAAGCGTTTCTTACCTCCAAACTGCCATATCTCGCGAACGTATTGACCAATCCGCAAATTTCTGTTGCATCTGAAAGTAGAAACTCGCTCGATTACAACGGTATGCGTACGTTTCCCCAAGTCCGTTCTAGGTATTCGTTTCGAGCATTAGAACTGCGAAAATTTTGAGTTTCTCAAGCGTTTCTTACCTCCAAACTGCCATATCTCGCGAACGGATTGACCAATCCGCAAAATTTCTGTTGCATCTGAAAGTAGAAACTCGCTCGATTACAACGGTATGCGTACGTTTCCCCAAGTCCGTTCTAGGTATTCGTTTCGAGCATTAGAACTGCGAAAATTTTGAGTTTCTCAAGCGTTTCTTACCTCCAAACTGCCATATCTCGCGAACGGATTGACTAATCCGCAAAATTTCTGTTGCATCTGAAAGTAGAAACTCGCCCGCTTACAACGGTATGCGTACTTTTCCCCTAGGCCGTTCTAGTTATTCGTTTCGAGCATCAGAACTGCGAAAATTTTGAGTTTCTCAAGCGTTTCTGACCTCCAAACTGCCATATCTCGCGAACGGATTGACCAATCCGCAAAATTTCTGTTGCATCTGAAGGTAGAAACTCGCCCCGATTACAACGGTATGCGTACGTTTCCCCAAGTCCGTTCTAGTTATTCGTTTCGAGCATTAGAACTGCGAAAATTTTGAGTTTCTCAAGCGTTTCTTACCTCCAAACTGCCATATCTCGCGAACGGATTGACCAATCCGCAAAATTTCTGTTGCATCTGAAAGTAGAAACTCGCCCGATTACAACGGTATGCGTACTTTTCCCCTAGGCCGTTCTAGTTATTCGTTTCGAGCATCAGAACTGCGAAAATGTTGAGTTTCTCAAGCGTTTCTTACCTACAAACTGCCATATCTCGCGAACGGTTTGACCAATCCGCAAAATTTCTGTTGTATCTGAAAGTAGAAACTCGCCCGATTACAGCGGTATGCGTACTTTTCCCCTAGACCGTTCTAGTTATGCTTGTCGAGCATCAGAACTGCGAAAATTTTGAGTTTCTCAAGCGTTTCTTACTTCCAAACTGCCATATCTCGCGAACGGATTGACCAATCCGCAAAATTTCTGTTGCATCTGAAAGTAGAAACTCGCCCGATTACAACGGTAGGCGTACTTTTCCCCTACGCCGTTCTAGTTATTCGTTTCGAGCATCAGAACTGCGAAAATGTTGAGTTTCTCAAGCGTTTCTTACCTACAAACTGCCATATCTCGCGAACGGATTGACCAATCCGCAAAATTTCTGTTGCATCTGAAAGTAGAAACTCGCCCGATTACAGCGGTATGCGTACTTTTCCCCTAGACCGTTCTAGTTATGCTTGTCGAGCATCAGAACTGCGAAAATTTTGAGTTTCTCAAGCGTTTTCTTACTTCCAAACTGCCATATCTCGCGAACGGATTGACCAATCCGCAAAATTTCTGTTGCATCTGAAAGTAGAAACTCGCCCGATTACAACGGTAGGTGTAGTTTTCCCCTAGGCCGTTCTAGTTATTCGTTTCGAGCATCAGAACTGCGAAAATTTTGAGTTTCTCAAGCGTTTCTTACCTCCAAACTGCCATATCTCGCGAAAGGAATGACCAATCCGCAAAATTTCTGTTGCATCTGAAAGTAGAAACTCGCCCGATTACAACGGTATGCGT